>NW_006399907.1:443730-461703 GCF_000299155.1 Elephantulus edwardii | reverse complement strand
GGGAAGACCCTCTATGAGATGAATTGATTCGGTGACTAGAGTAATCGGGATGGGTGTGTCAGAGGCAGTGTGGTTGGCACAGGACAGAGCAGGGTTTAGGGCTGTTGTGCATAGGGTTGCTATGAGTCGCAAACGACTCGACGGCAAATAACAACAACAAGATGATTTCAGATTTTTCAGTCTATTTTTTAAACAGAGACACTCGCCCCTAGGATCCAGAGCTGTTGGCAACTGACCCGTGTGTCCTGGTCGCTGGCCCTGCCCCAGGACAGTGACCGGATTTCTGCTGGCCAGAGCCGGAGCCCCTGGAGGCGGGCATCGCTGAGATGGGCTGTGCCTTATGCTGTGGGTACACATGGTGAGGCAGCTTGGGTGGTCGCAGGAGGGTCATTGCAGAGCTGGCCCCCCACTGACAGCACCCACCACATGGACAGAGAGAGAAGGAGGTGGGCCTGTGGGGGTGCTGGCCGAGGGGCATAGCTGGCAGTCAGTGCGGCACTCACCCCTGGCTCCTGCTGTATGCAGCCCAGGCTGTTGGAGGAGCCGGGTTGGGATCTGTCTTGCGGCGCAGGTCAAGAATTCTAAGCAGCTCAGGTAGGGGTGTTTGGGGGCTACAAGGAGAGTAGGATGAAAGAGGGAGGGGTCCCAGCCACAGAGATAGCCGCCATGGGGAGGTGGGAGGTGGGGAGCTGGGGGTGTCCCTTAGACCTACCTCATGCCACAATAGGTCTCAGTGGCCAGGGGGGAGCACATGCTTGGTGACCCCTGGGCCAAAGCTCCAGACAATGAAGGTAGCTAATATAATATTTTTATTACAATGTTCTGATTATAAAAATAAAACTTGTTTCCTTAAAACAACAACAACAACAACAACAAAAAACCATACAAGAAGAATGTGTATTTGTTTTATTGACTATCCAAAGGCATTTGACTACATGGATCACAAATTTAGAAGAATGGGAATCCAGAATACTTAATTGTGCTCATGCAAAACCTATACCTGTACCTATACAAACAGGCTGTTGTGTGAACAGAGCAAGGGAACACAACATGGTTTAAAATTAAAAAGAGTGTCTCAGGGTTTTATTCTCTCTCCATACCTATTCAACCTGTATGTTGATCAAATTAGTTGAGAAACTGGACTTTATAAAGAAGAATGTAGCATCAATATCACAGGAAGATTCTATTGGAACACTGTAAATAAGAATCTACTTGAAGACAGTAGGTTTAGTTTTTTGGCATTCACATATGGTTACTGTACATAATTGATGATGTCCACAACAGCAGTGTATAAAGAAACTTCACTGTATTAAAGGAATATTCTCTGGAACTGTCAGTTTAGACGGACCTGGGACAGCCCACAGTGGAGCTGACTGCACTAATATATAAGAATGAAAGATTGTGCTTTTACATTGATATTATGCCAAAACTTCCTGGAATTTCTGTGATTAAAATTTCAGAACTTCTAAAACGGACAAGAAAAGATAGAAAGTGTCTTTGTTATTTATTGTTGCTAGGTGCCATTGAATCAAATATGACACATGCAACAGATCTTAACCCTGCTGTATCCTGTTCCAAGCACATCATCTGTGACACACTTGAACCCAATGCTTCAGTCACTGTGTCATTCCAGCTCATTGATTCTCTTTCATTGTTCTCTACCTTTCCAAGCATGATGTCCTTTTCCAAGGAATAGTTCCTCCTAACATGCCAAAACATGTGAGATGAAGTTTCGCCATCCTTTCCTCTAAGGAACACTCTGGCTGTACCTTCCCCAAGATGTATCTGTTTGGGTTTTTTTGGTTGTTCGTTTTTTGGGTTGTTGTGTTGTTGTTTTTTTAGCAATCCACGAGATATTCAGTACTGTTCTCCAACATCACAACTCAAAGTCATAAATTCCTCTTTTCTTAAAATTTTCATTGTCTGGATCTTAGCAGCATAGCGAGTGATTGAAAAGACTATGGCCTGAATCAGATGTACCATACTCTTCCAACTGATATCATTGCTCCTTAATAATCTGGAGACGTCCCTCACAGCAGACTATTCCAATGCAAGATATCTCCTTAGTACCTGACTGCTGGTATATAGGGCCGCTATAACTAAATGACAACGGGAGATTGTTTTAATAAAAAGAAAGTTGTTTATTCATGGTTTGTTGTTAAAGACACATTAACAAAGACAATACATTTTCAAATGGAATTATAAATAAAACTGTAGAAGTTAGGATTTACAAGGCATATTTTGGGGCACAAAATTTAATTTTTTGTAAGACAAAAAATACCTCAGCACAGTCCTGGAAAAGGAATAATAAATTCTTCAGGATTAACACTTAACTCTGATGCAACAAAATTGATTCCCCTTGGTAATCAGGAAGAAATTAAAGTTAATGAATTAAATATGCAAGTCTTCTTTTGTTGTAATTCTCTTTTGCAAATATAGTGGTGATGTTGCATTACTAGCATTTATTTGAAACCTACTTTCTAGCTATCTTGAGCACATTCCCTCCTGAGCATTTGTATGCTTAGAATTTTGATTTTGAGTACATTGATTGCATTTCAAGATCTTAAACTTATCTTAAAATTTTCATTTAAAATGAAAGATAATAAGGCATCTGTGTGTTTGTCCCTGTTATTATCTATTATTATAGACCAGGAAGTGCTTTATTTTCCGTGTTTGTTGAAAGATTTTCATTCCAGTCTTAAAATGGCAAGTTTAACAGACCTTTTAAAAGGAGGGCAGAAGAGATGAGACATTTGTAAACTTTCTATACAATATTATAGTATTCATAGGTTATATGAAATATGTTCATGGGATAAATATGTTGTTATTTTTTATACTCAGATGTTTCAGTGGTATATTTCAGATTTCAGAACCACTCTCACTCGTATGAAGCCTGTGTATTTTTTAGTTATTAATTCACTAATGTCCTTTTTTCAAAGCAGGAGTGGCATCCACTTCCTAAACAACCTGCCTCTGGAAACTCTATGAGCTTTGATAAATGTTGGTAGTTATAGAAAGGCTTCAGGCCTTTTGTTCATAGGGTTGCTATGAGTTGTGCTCATCTCGAAGTCAATCAACAACAACAACAACAACAACAATGTCCTTTTAAATTATATATATGTGATTTAACACAATATCCTTTGGGTTATTGATAAAAACACAGGCATTCAGAAAAGGACAAGTTATTTTTGTGAATTTTTTATTTTTCTGAAGCTATGTTGATTTCTACGTGCTCTAGTTTTCTGCTCTTGAACTAGGGTGGGGAGATGAGATTTTAGCTTTATAGATAACTTATAGTAAAGCCAATTAAGCCCTGTTTTTACCAATGTTTACAAAGAATTAGTACCTTTGATGATAATGACTCTAGTATTAGGTGCATCCTCAAGTGAAATTTTTAAGCTAGGTTCTGCGCGACTAGAGATTATCTGGAAAAATAAGTGGAAAGCCACAATACAGAGTTTTGGCTAGTGTGTATATGTATAAAGACGTTGTTGTTGTGTATCGCAGAGTTAGAACCGACCCACAGCTGACCCATAGCAGACCGTCCCGCTGGTTTTCATAGGCAACAATCACATGGGAGGAGATTGCCCATCCTTCTCCCACTGAGTAAGCGGTGGCTTCAAACCATGTGCTTTTGGGATTGCAGTGTAGCTTCTTGCCAGTGGGCCACCAGAACTCCCTATAAACACTATCCCCAATGAAATATTCAACGTGGGAATGTTTTGGCCATGTTTCATTAGACATTACATTCCATACTTGGAATTCATGGCACCACACTCAGTCTACTTACGGCATTGTTGATGGGTTCCCTTGAGCCGCAGTGAGCTTCTGAGGCCCTCTGCATACCAATGCACACCTCTGGATAACAGACTGCAGTGCCTGGAATGACTTTTTTTTCCAAAGTGAGATTCCATAGATGAGCTTTTAGAAGTCTAAAGCACCAGACAATTGTCTCTTTCTCCCCACCCCACACTCTCCTTCCCCCTTTTGTCTTTCTTGTCTATTTATAGCCTATAGTCTTCCAGAGAGCCGTTAGAGGAATGTTAAACAGTCTTGCCTATTTTTTTTAACCCCTTAACTGTTACTTACAAGGATTTTTGGAGTATTCTAAAAGGTTTGGTGACAGCATTCTTAGTGAGTTATCCAGAGGTGAATTTCTCTCCACCTTATTTGATAAAATGGTCCTGAAAATCTGGTGAAGGCAGCTCCCCTCACCTCCTGAACAATGTGACACCTTTTCCCACCCAGTTAACTTAAGGCCAATGCCTTCACCTGAAGGGTCAGAATTTCCCCAAGGGTCAGAATACTCAGACTATGCTTAGATGACTTAAATGGCCATATTCTCTGGCATTATTCAGTAAATTCCTCAAAGGTTCAAGAGTTGAATTGTTTTTCTCTCCTTGCAAATAATGACACCAGGACTTTTTTGATTTACCTAATGTGTATAGTTTGGAGAATAAGGAAAAATATCAAACCTTTATAAAGCACTTTATTACATTCTTACTGCCTCTGATAGGTCTTAAATGTTAATCCCGTATTCCACATGGGAAAATAATGCTAAAAAGGAAGCAGTTTTCCAAGTGCAAAGAATATAAGAGAAAATGATTGGTTTTTTTTTCTTCTATAGTGTGAAAATTAAGAACATTAAGGCTATTGCATCAGTGCAATTTATTTATTTTCAGTTTAATTCAAAAAACATCTACTAAGTATGCACAAATACCGACACAGCATGAAGTTCTGTGGGCAGCAAAATGCTGAGGATTCTACCACCTCCCTCATCAACACCTGTGGCATTTTCGAGGCTATGACAAGGATTACACTTGATGTGTTCTCAGAGGGCTGTTGGAATTGTAGGAAGGGCATTGAGTTAAGCTTAGGGATGCATGCCTGGCCGCTCACAGAAGAGCATAATACCTGAGTTGTGCTCAGAGTGTGAAAAGGAGGTTGAAGACCAAAGACGACTGGGGTGGGGAAAAGGTAGAAAGAAGTATTTCTGGGAAGATGAGAGGGTAATTCAGGTATAAAGAACAATATGAGTAAAAATGGGAAGACACAGACTAGAGACATTAATCAGGGATCTATGAACAACTATTAAAAACCTAGAGGAGGCGAATGGCACGAGATGAGTGTAAGGCACTCAGCTTACTGAAGGCTTGGTTGAGAAACTGGACTTTAGTCATGAAGAGAATAGTAAGAGGGTGAATGGCGTGGACTCTGAAGGAACTAGATTTTGCCTTGCTTGCAAACTAACAAGTTAATCTGTCACAGCTTCATGGCTGCTGGCAGGAAACAAGAGATTGCTCAGTCAGAGACAAAGGATTTCATTATTCATCACTCAACAGGCAAAGTGACCTTCACATTCACATTGGTTCCCCTTCTACTCTAAATTTCATGTGAACAGGAAGGAGGCCCTGGTGGGTTTCTGTCACAGCTCAAACCTGCCTGACCTTGAGAGTCCCCAAATTTTATGAGGGGTCTGCAAGCAATCTACCTAACATTTATGCTGGAGGAAATATTATCTTTATTACACGCAGGAGAAAACGGCCTCTGTAGTTATAAAAAAAATCCTTGAAAAGGCAGTCCAAAGCAAAAGCTGTTAGAACTCTGCTCCCAAGATGTGCAGAAATGGGAGCAGCATGTGGACAGCATGAGAATAGGCTTGTATTTTATCCGTATCATTGTGGTGGAAGGTGGAGCTCAGACTTTAGGCAGGGATGCCAGGGAGTTCGGAGTTTGTTGCAATAGTCCAGGTGAAAGATGATGGGAACCTGAATTTGAAAAGTGCTAGTAATGAACTTCAGAACTAAATAGGAAGTGAAAATAGGCAGCTTTTGCCATATGAGAGAGGGACAATTATAAGCACACCTTTTAAATAAGGAGCAGACCATAAATATTTTAGGCTGTGTTGGCCATATGGCCCAAGATGCGTTTGATCTGCCATTGTAGTGTTTTCAGTACATAACCTAATGTATGCCATGGGGTTCTAGTAAAACTCAATTTATAAAAAACAAACTGCACTTTAGCCGATGGGTTGCTCTGGACTGGACTTTGCTTGTGGATACAGATGCTCATAGTTTCCAAGCTGAATAGATGATTTGTCAGCAAAAGGGGAATGCTTGTTCTCTCAGAGTACTGGTTTGATGTTGTTGTTGTTGATTGCCGTCGAGTCAAGCACTACTCAAAGCGACCCTATGAATAAAAGGCCTGAAGCTTTTCTGTAACTATTGACATTTATCAAAGTTCATAGAGTTTCTGGAGGCATGTTGTTCAGGAAGTGGATGCCACTGATAGGGTTGAGTAAATCAGAAGTTGGCTATCTAAAATGGGGATATTAAGGCATGAGGCCTGAAGTAGCTGGCTTACATGTTTCACAAATGTAATTGTTGGTAAGATGATTCTAAAGGGAAGAAAAACAAAACTCAAACTGCAGTTTGGTGATCCCTGGTCTAGAACAAATGCCAAGTTTTAATCTTGTATGAGAAGATGAAAGGAACCATGATGATACAATGATTAAGTGCTGGGATGCTAATTCAAAGGTCAGTGGTCTAAATCTACAAGTGACTCTGTGATTTCCACCTGGAGATTACAGCCTAGAAAAATCTATGGAACAATTCTATTCTCTCATTATAGTTCTATTCTACTCAATAGCATCTAATAACAATATTTAGATGACTGACCTTGAGAAGAATGGGACTCCAAGAACACCTGATTGTGCACATGCGAAACCTATACTTGGACCAGGAGGCAATTGTCAGAACAGAGCAAAGAAACACTGTGTGGTCCAAAATAAAAAAAGAAGTGTGTCAGGGATGTATCCTATATTCATATCTTTTCAATCTGTAGGCAGGACTGGTAATTTGAGAGGCTGGACTTTATGAGGAAGAATGTGGCATCAGGATTGGAGAAAGACTCATCAACATCTTGAGTTATGCAGATGCCACAACCTTACTTGTTGAAACTGAGGAGGGCCTGAAGCATCTGCAATAGAGGGTCAAGGAATGTAGTTTGAAATATGAGTTGGAGATCAACATCAAGAAGACAAAGATTCTCACCACTTGACCAACTGGTAGCATCGTGATAGATGAAGAAGAGACTGAGATTGTTAACAATTTTAGCTTGCTCATTTTCACAATCACATTCTTGGCACCAGCAGTCTGGAAATAAAAACACAAATTGCATTAGGGAAATCCGCTATCAGGGACCTCTCCAGAGTGCTGAAGAGTAAAATGATGTCAGTCTAGAGACTAAGGTACACCTGGTCCAGGCCATAGTCTTTGCAATCACTAGCTATTCATCAGAGAACTGGACAATGACCAAGGATGCCAGAAGAATTGAACGTATCATGGACTACCATGAACAAACAGGTCTGTCCGGAGAGGCTGAAATCAAGCTGCTCTTTGGAGGCAAAGATTTTGAGACTCCATCTCACATACTTAGATTATTTGGAGAAGGACATCATGCTTGGAAGAGTCAAAGGACAGTGCAAGAGAGGAAGACCCTCGATGAGATGGACTGAAACAACAACTGGAGTAATAAGGATATGTGTGTCAGAGATAGTAAGATTGGCTCAGGATAAAAAGGGGTTCAGAGCTATTGTGCATAGAGTCGCTATGAGTCGCAAGTGACTCGATGGCACATAACAATAAAAACAATTTTAGGGGATGGATTCAGCTAGATATTTTACTTAAAGAGTATTAGAAAGTAGGAAGATAAGTTTTTTCTGAAGTTTTAAATTTAAAGAAGTGGTGTCTACCCAGGTATAGATGACCACTATACAGTTGAATATATACATTTGAAATTCAAGTGGAGATCAATGTTAGAACTATTGAAAAGGTCTAAGTGAATACGTGTTTTTTCTGTTATCTATAGGGTTTCCAAAGGCCTTGTTAACTCAGAAGTGGACGATTAGTCCTGCTGCTTCTTCACCACAACCTGTGTTATGGAGATGACATAAGGGAAGAAGACTTCAATGACTACACACTATCATCATTGCCATGAGGAAAAAGGAGAGAGCTAATCCAAACACAAAACCCTGCAGAAACATCCTTATTTAAGAGTTAAAATTTAATTAGGAGGTTCAAAATGAACTTCAGATATATACAAACACATGAAAAGAAAGGATTAGAGAATGCATTTAAATGTTAAAACTGAGCAAAACAACCTGATCCAAGACCCAGTTTTTAAACTCCAAAAACTCTGAACATCAGTTATTCTTCCTCAGACTAATAGAAAATTTCTAAAAGAAAAAAAACAGGTATGTCTTGGAGAGAAAGTGCCAAATACTAATCACTAGACCACAGGGACCATAAACAGGTATGTCTTGGAGATAGTGCAAATGGAGTACTCATTGGAGGCAAGGATGGTAAAAGCTTCATCTTTCATACTTTGGACATGTTGCTAGGGAAGGCTATTCCTTGGAAAGCAGTTGCTAGGAAAGGCTATTCCTTGGAAAACAGTGTCATACTTGAAAGGATGGCAGATGAGTAAAAAAGAGGAAGACCCCAAACAAGATGCATTGACATGGTGACCACAGCAATTGGCTCCAGTGTATCAGAGATGGTGAGGACGGCCCAGGACAGGATAGGGTTCAGATTTGTTATTCATATGGTTGCTATGAGAAGTACTCAATTTGATGATACCTAAAAACAATGACAACAAAAAATTTCAGAGTCATGCTGCTATTTTTCTCCCTATGAGATTCAAGGTAAGTGGAAGAGGTCTTTTTTGGTTTGAAAGTCAATCAATCTACTTCATCAAAATCTAGTTCATTTTATCAGAAAAAAGCAGACAAGTGGGTTTGCTCCATTCTCTTCTAGACAGGAGAAAAAGACTGTTTACAGCCATTAGGTATTTCTTTACGTTGTCAGTGCTTCTCAAATATTTAATGGGAGCTTACCATGTGCACAGCCAGGCATCTTGCCTGTGTTTACACAAAATAATGATAATACCAAGATGACTTCAATCAATATCTCAAGAGATGGTCTTCAACACCATAGTGATGCTTTTAGTGTTTCCTCTGTTATACTTTGCAATTAAGCTTAGAAAGTTTCAAAACAACAACCACAAAAAACCCCATATGAATTCATGCTCTTTAATTCCCATGATTTCTGGGCTTAGGAACTGGAAACAGTAAATAAAACCACATCATTAAAAATGTTCTGCCTGAGTACTTTGGAATAAGGATCCACTCTATCCCCAACTACTTTAATTGTAAGAACAATTTTCTCTGATATTTTGTTTTAAAAATATGCTATCAGTATAAAATAAATGAGGTTTCTTTGAAAACTATGTGATTAAGAAAGTAATTGTGTCACAAATGAATTGGACCTTATTTTAGACAAATATTTTATTAACTTATTCATCTTGTATCCATGCTCAACACCCTTGACGCCAATCGTTAGGAGATCAGGAAATGTATTCCATTAAATAAGTCTGCTGTCAGAGATCTTTCCAAATAACTGAAGAGCAATGATGTTAGTTTGGAGACCAATTCAGGCTATGATTCAGGCTACAATATTTTTCAATAACTTGTTGCACATCTGAGAGCTGGACAATGAATAAGATGACAGACAGAAGAAGAACTGATGCCTTTGAATTGTGGTGTTGGAGAAAACTACTGAGTATCCCATCGAGTGCCAAAAATGCAATCAGAGTGATTCTTGGAGGAAAAGATGGTGAAGCTTTCTCTCTCATACTCTGGACATGTTGCAAGGACAGGCTGTTTCTTGGAGAAGGACATCATGCTTAGGAAAAAGTCTGTTAAAGAGGAAGACCCCCAATGAAATGGGCTGACACGGTGACTGACTGCAGCAATGGGCTCAAGCATGTCAGAGAGGATGAAAATGGCACAGCCTAAGACTGGGTTCAAGTCTGTTGTTCTTAGAGTTGCCATGAGTCATGCTGAACACAACAGCACCTAACAACAATAATAACATATGATAATAAAGGGAGCTCTGGTACCTTAGTATAAGACGTTGCACTGCAAACCCCAAAGGCAGGAGGTTTGAATCCACCAGGTGTTTCATGGGAGAAAGATAGATAATCTCCTCTTGTGCAATACATCACTTTTGAGAACTTCCTGGAGAGTCAGCTGTGGATCAGTTCAGACTCAGTGGTACAGAACAACAATACTACGGTACACAAATGGTTAAGTGAACAACTACTAGCCAAAAGCTTGGTGGTTCAAATCTATCCAGAGGGACCACCTGACAGGATTGGAGTTTTGTTTCTGAAAAGTCACAGCCCTTTAGAGCACACATGAAGCCACTCTGAGTTGAAATTGACTAAGTGGTAACCAAACAACAGCAACAAGAATTATGTTGGTCCAGGGTATTATTTAACTATCAGTGCAAAACAAGCTCCATCAAGAAGCATTTTTTAATGTTATGAACTTAAATTTATACTTGGATGTGAAACAATTCCATTTCTATTCTTTGTCGGGCTATTACTTTTTAGATCAGATAGAATGTCTTGTATTGTTAATTAACACTAATGAAAATTTATGTGTTGTGAGTAAATGCATTGGTGATTTACTGTTAACCTTCTGGAGAAAGAAGGGATCAGGCTTTTTTCCTATTTTTTTTCTCTTTTTTTTAAAACTAAATTTTATTAGTTTTAATGAACATTTATAGGGATTTTGGGTTTTCATTCCTTCATTGCTGCACCATTCTCTCTACCCTCCTCCCCAGTTTGTTCTTCTTCCCCCGCCATCCAAATGTCTGTTTTAATTGTCCAATTGCCACAGTGCTTGTCAAAGCCAGTTCTGATTAATCTTCTTTGTCAGTGTGTCCTTTGCCATTCCCTATCACTCCTCCCTGAGAGAGACTTCACCCTGATTCATAAGGAAAAGGGGATGGCGTATTCTCTTAGCTACTTCCTGCTGAAAAGGGACGCTGTGGGTTTCAGGGTGAAGGTCTTCTCTCACTACTCTAAAGGGCCCCTTTGGCAGTAGGAAACACATAGACTATTATGGAGATTGATTTTGGAATTTAGATGCACTGTTATTAATTGTGCTTAGCCGTACATGTTCATATCCTTGAAGATGTATCATGGGGGTGTTGCAGCCTAGAAGACACAAATTTGACTAACAAGTTATAAGTACACGAGTCCAAAAATTATGGAAAAGTAAAAGAAAGATGCTCCAAGATTATAAAACACTATTATAATGTTTATAGGCAAGGTTATTAATGCATGGTTTTGAACATTAATTATGGATATAGCTAAAAAGTCCCTCAGATTCCCTGCCATTAGGTCAGTTCTGACTCATAGTAACTCTTCATTGGCTTCTTTTTTTTTTTTTTTAAGATTTTTTTCCCCCTTGGTTTTTTTTTAATATATATATATATATATGAAATGGGGGTTCGTTGTTGTTGTTTCTTCTTGTTGTGTACTGTCAAATTGGATCTGTCAGGCACAGGAGGATATTGTCCCTCCTTCTCCAGCAGAGCATCCAGCGGATTTGAACAACATGCCTTCAGAATTGCAGTGCGTCCATTGGCTTCCGAGGCTGTAAATTGCTCGGGAGGAGATTATCCATTTTCCTCCCTGGGAGTTACTGGTCTGTTTGAATTGCTGGAGGAACACAGCCTCTGGTTTAGTGTGTGCAGACTTTACTTTAGAAGTGCAGCTCACTATGAGCTTTGCCAGTATTAAATCATAGTTGGGTTTAAGCACTGGTTTCACACAATGTTTGTACAGGTAGACAATGGCCCTTGTAAAAAATGACAGTTTATTCTCATCAAAGTATATTGCCTTGACAGACAGATAACAGATATCATGATGTCTTGTGGGGGATAAGTTTTCTCAAGTTCCAAGTAGATGTTGGCTTCGTGGATCCCTTACTCCTTTTATTATGTTGAAAACCTGCTTGAAAACCATAGATCTTTAACAGGAACCTGGCTGTGCATGATCAGACACTCATTCCTTATCTTCCCAAATATCTTTCTTAAAGAAGAGAGTAAAGTTGTCCAGCCCCCGGTGTACAACAATAAAAAAGATTGCAAATGAATGCAAATACACTTGGAAGATTTTCTTTCTCTCATCAGTTTTGATATACAGCTTGAATAGACTGTTATTTATAGTCAGTCCTCACATATAAATGCTCTCACTGTCATCTCGTGAGTGCTTTATGCTTTATGTGTACTGCCCTTCTCCAGATTCTCTGTATAATACATATATTACCTTGCCTGGGTAAGTGCAAAGATCACTGTCAACACAACTGTGAGCTCATTGCTGGAGAACATTTCTGCTCTATTAGCGTCTCTGGGGAGAGCTGCTCCTGCTGCCTTTACAACTCTCTTTCTAGTAAGAAATGTGTTTGGCACCGGGACTTGAACATTACTGCTTGTTTGCCGTGAAAACTTTAAAGTTTACTGCCATATGTTGTGAATAAGAAGTGAAAAGCTGAAAACTAAGTTTGGGGGAGTGACTTGAAGCCAAATTGTGAACGCCTCACATGCCAAGCTGGTGGGGCTGGAGGTATTTGGAGAAGAGGTGAGAACTGCGTTAGAAGCAGTGCTAAGGGAGATGCAATTGATCAGCAAGTACTTGGGAGATGGAGAGTCTGGGAGTGGGAGCTATGAAGGAGTACAGGGGAACCAGCCTAAGAACAACTACATGTATTGCAATAAGAAGAAACAAGGATTCTAAAAACAGACTATGCATATCTCAATGAAGAAGAACCCTATCAGCAAAGTCTTTAGGGAAAGGTTAGATACACAGAACAAGGATAAAATAACAGCATGGGAAGAGCAAAGAAAGAACAGTCAAGTAGACCGGCAAGAGTAATGATGAGGATGATAAAGTATCTTGAATTAAAAAATATTTCATTTCTTCCTCAGCAGATTTAATCATTCTTTCTCTTCACCCTTTCTTTTCCTCTTTCCCCACCCCTTATTTCTTCTTACTCCTTATTCAACACTTCCAACAGACTCTAAATTTGATTTGCTTTGGTTTTATCACTTCTCCTTGTTACCATACTGGTGGTGTTATTTGATTTTATCAGTGGTCCAACTATTGACTGAAGGCAGTGATGGTTCCGTGGCAGGATTCTATCCTTCTGTGAGAATTCTGCCCTGCCCTGGGCTTCATTCCAAGCAGATGTACCGCAAGCCTGCTGCTCCCTGGCAGCATGTATGCTGCTCTGTGATACTGAACAGGTTTTAGCTAAGCTTCCAGATGAAGCCAAAGGCTTGGTGATATACTTTTCAAAACGACACCCATTAGAACTGTGTGATTTAAAAGACAAAATGTTCTTGGAAAATTGAAGATATAAACCTTTCCATTTAAAATTCGGTTTGTAAAGCGTGCCAAAGATGGTGCCAGATAGGTTCCACCTTTGGGTTGGCAGAACAACTCCCTACTGATCGAGCCATTAGAGCTCTCCAATGACAATAAAGAGGATAATAATAGTAGTTATCGCTAAGGATTGTTTGGATAATTTAATAAAGAAATAAACATAAAATGCTTAGACTAATGTAAATGTTCAATAATATTCACTATTGAGAATATTTTGATTATTTTTAAATATAATATTTCCTTTTTGAAAATTACTGATATTTAATAATTTCCTTTATTATTAGGACCCTGGTGGTGTAATGGTTAAAATACATGGCTACTAATAGAAAGAATAGACGTTCAACTCTACTGGCTGCTCTGTGAGAGAAAGATATGGCAGTCTACTTGTGAAGATTCTCACCCTTGGAAACCTCATGTGAAGTTCTACTCAATCTTACAGGGTTGCTATGAGTTGGAACACACTCTCCAGCAACTGATTGTTTTTGCTTTGTTTTACCTCAATTATGTATTTATTATAAAGTTGTTGTTGTTACATGCTGTCAAGTCACCTGTGACCCATAGCGACCCTATGTATAGCAGCTCTGAAGCCAGCCCTGTCCTAAGCCAGTCTCACTAATTCCTACACATCAACCCTCATTGCCCTAGTCACTGTATCAATCCATGTCATCTGAGGTCTTCCTTTCCTGCGCTGACCCTCCACCCTTCCAAGCATGATGTCCTTCTCCAAGGACCAGTCTCTCCTGGCCATGTGTGCAAAGTATGTGAGACAGAGCTTCAAAATCCTAGCCTCCAACGAGAAATTTGGTCTCACTCTCTCCAAAACAGACAATGAGAGAAAGTTAAAAAGATCATCTTCCAAGTAAATTTTTCTTCCATCTAACATTTGGTACAAACAATTGCTTCTTGGTCTATGTATATGATTCCTATGAGCACAATTAAGTGTTCTGAGATTCTCTTCTTCTCAATGTTATCCATCATTTGTTAGGATTCACAGAGTCAAATAACTTTTGCATAATAAATGAAACATATGTAAACATCTTTCTGGTTTCTGTTCCTTCACTCAAAATCTAGCTGACATCAGCAATGATATTCCTCATTCTATACCCTCCTTTGAATTCAACTTGAATTTCTGATGGTTGCTTGTTGATGTACTGTTCTAGCTGTTTTTTAATATTACCAGTAAGATTTTACTTGCATGTAATACTGGTAATATTTTTTTGATAATTTCCAGTCTTTTGGGTCACCCTTCGAGGAAATTCGAACAAGTATGGATCTCTTCCAGTTGGTCAGGTTACCCTAATCTATATTTGTTGGCAGAGACTGAGGAGCACATCAAGGATTTCATCTGTTTCCTGAAACATCTTAATTGGTATTCTACCAATTCCTGGAGTCTTATTTTTTGCCAATGCTTTCAGTGAAGCTTGGACTTCTTTATTCAATACTACATGTTTGTATGCTACTTTTAAAAATGGTTTAGTGTTGACTGATTCTTTTTGGTACCCTGATTCTGTGTATTATTTTCATCTTCTTTTGATGCTTCATTATAACACCCTTGGTAGCAGCATTCAAGAAATCAAAAGGCATATTTTACTGGGGAAATCTGCTGTCAAGGACCTATCCAAAGTTCTAAAGATCAAGGGTGTCAGTTTAAAGACTACAGTGTGCTGCCTATACATCTGAAATTTGGACAATAAATCAAGACGGTCAAAGAAGAATGTCTTTGAATTGTGGTATTGATGAAAAGTATTGAATATCTCCTGGACTGCCAAAAGAACACAGAAATCTGTCTTGAAAGAAGTGTAAGCCAGAGTGATTCTTGGAGACAAGGATGATGAAACTTTGTCTCACTTTCTTTAGGAGTATCTTGAGGGGGGACCAGTCCTTAATGAGAGACGTAATGCTGGGACAGGTAGAGGGTTGGAGAAAGAGATGAAGATGCTAGATGAGGTGGATTGTTGCGGAGACTACTACAACGGGCTTGAAATGATGGAGATAGTGAGGATGGTGCAGGATAGACAAGGTTCAGATCTGCTGTTCATAGGGTTGTTATGAGTTGTAGTCAACCTGACAGAACCTAACAACAACAACATGAACATTAGTCTAAAAGATTTTGTCGGGAAGTTTATGGTCATTTCTCTTCATAGATACGTAAGGGTAAAATTGCTGGATCATGTGACAACTTTATGTTTAGCATTTCAATTGTTATTGTTGTGTACTGTTGAGTTGGAACTGACCCATAGTTGACCCTCTAGCAGGATTTAGAGGCAGTATGTCACACAGGAGGAGATTGCCATCTTTCTCCTGCAGAGCAGCTGGAGGATTCAAACTGCATACCTTTGAGGTGGCAGCACAATTCCTTCCTCTAAGCCACCAGAGCCCTCTTTATCATTTTGAGGAATTGTCAAATAGTTTGCTGAGTTAATGGTATAATTTTACATTCTCACAAATAATGTATGAAGGCTCTAATTGTTCCACATCCTTACCAACACTTCTTAATTTTTAAAATCTTTATTATTGTATTTTTATAGTCATTCTGTCACTGTGTATCATCATGTCAGAACTGACCCATCCATGGCTGACCATCCGGTGGGTTTTTCAGAGGCAGTTAATTACATGAGAGAAGACTTCCCATCCTTCTTCAATGGAGCAGCTGGTGGATTTGAACCATGTGACTTTGAGATTGCAGAGCAGCTTCTTACCACTGGCCACTAGAGTCATCCTAGAGAGTGTGAAATGTATTGAATTTGTTGGGCTGTAAACTTAAAGGCTATATGTCAGTTTGAACTTGAAGATACACAACAATGGCTAATAAGTAAATAAAATAAGAAAAAAATATTTAGATTAGTTTAATTTACAACCAGTAGTTTGAGGAGCCCTGGTGATAGAGTGTGTAATGTGTCAGGCTGGTAATCAAAAGGTTGACAATTCAAGGGGAGCTCTGGTGGCCTAGTGGCAAGAAGCTGCACTGTAATCCCAGAGGTGCATGGTTCAAATCCACCAGATACTCTGCCTGGGAATGAGGGACAATCTCCTCCTGTACCAGTCGGATCTGATTTGATGGCACACACATGCAAAAATAATAAAATTTTAAAAAATTTTTTTTTAAAAAAGGTTGACAATTCAAATTTACCAACTGCTTCTTCAGAGACATGTGGGCAATAACTTTCCTTAAGACTTAGAGTTTTGGAAAGCTGATGGAAGTTCTCTGTGAGCCAGAATCAACTTGATGGCAGTAGATTTGGTTTTATGAACTAAAAGACTGGTGGTTTGGTTTCAGATCCAAGATGGCGGTGGAGGCAGAGACAGTGTGGTGAGCTGCGGGAGCAACGAACCACTTAAAGCAGGGCCATTATGGCCCTCTACAGACTTCAGCTTATTGATAATTGAACATTTAAACAGTTGATGACTGGCCCTCAGTGAAGATCGAGGCTCAACAACAGGAATTCAAGGATTCCCAAGGAGGAATGGGTGAGTCTCGTGGCTCCCAACCCCCTCCCGCAGAGCCTGTGCCACGCCACACAGCCACTGCAGCTCCATGAGGCTTCCACAGCCAGAACCAATGGATCCCCTCACCCAGGATGGATGCTGGGCCCTGGTCCTCCTCAAGACTGGTACAGTGAAGCCACCACACTGCCGAAAGGTGGACTTGTTCTGGAGAGAATTCTTGGAGCCAGGATGGCGGCAGTGGGGGAAGCGGGCACCCGCAAGCCTCCTGCACAAGAGGGGCTGTGTAGCCGCTGAGTGCCCGTGCGGCAGGGTGGGGGGTCGCGCCCCCAGAGGCCGCCCTTGCAGAGGGGGGCTGCGGGCCCTCCACCGGCCACCTGTGCTGGGGGAGGCCCACGCTCCGCTGGCCACCTGTGTAGGAGGTGGGGGATGGGATGCATGCTTGCCATCTGCAGGTTTGGGTTTCCTTGGACAAGCCAAAGAAGACAATTACCTATACAATGGATTGCTGAAAGTCACTGTGAGTCTGATGACCTTAACAGT
Source organism: Elephantulus edwardii (assembly GCF_000299155.1). Lineage (NCBI taxonomy): Eukaryota > Metazoa > Chordata > Mammalia > Macroscelidea > Macroscelididae > Elephantulus > Elephantulus edwardii. The sequence goes on along the minus strand of NW_006399907.1, from coordinate 444,420 downwards.
GGCAGCATGCACAAGAGGACTGACATCTTAAATGCACCACATATTTTGTTCTGTTGAATGCTTCTGCCAAAAGATGGTTAGATCCGGGGGAAGTCTGTTCACAATTCTCAGGTTCCCTTTATCATATATAAAGGGGGAGGGCAGTGACACCTACTTCAAAATATAGTATGACCACTTATTGGGGTAAAAGTGGAAGTGCTGGAATTGGAGACACTATCCCTGACCACAGAGTCCTCAGTTATGTGAGGGGATCAGACTGGGGTAGGGGCAATTGGAGGGGGAGTACCTGGGGGGGGTGTTGCCCTGCTCGGGATGGGCTGCCCTCGGCCCCTGGCTCGGGGCGAGCCGTTGCGGCCCTCTGTCTGGGGTGGGCTGCCCTCAGACCCTGGCTAGGGGCAAGCCGTCGTGGCCCTCTGTCTGGGGCGGGCTGCCCTCAGACCCTGGCTAGGGGCAAGCCGTCGCGGCCGTCAGGGTGAGCTCCTCAGTCCCCAGATTGTGCCATTTGGCCCTGAGTGGGGAAGGGAAAAAAATGCCTAGGGTATCCAGAGAATGTTACCTAGGCCACCTTCTGCCACCCTCCCCCCAGTAAACCTGAAAGCAACACCCTCAAAGCCCTTCTATTTGTAACTCACAAGTTTGTTCTCTCTAGGTTTGCTCCCTTTCCTATAGGTAACCTTAACACTGAGTTTT
>NW_006399907.1:435975-443245 GCF_000299155.1 Elephantulus edwardii | reverse complement strand
CCCCCCACCGACCAAACTGTGCAGCTCTGCAACTGCATCCTGTCCCATCCTCACCCTTCTGCCCCCAACCCTCACCTCCTTATACCCCCAATATGTTTTTCCCAATAAAAGAAAAAAAAAGACTGGTGGTTTGAACCCACTTAGTGGCATCTTGGAATGAAAACATGGTGATCTTGCTTCCTTAAAGAATCACAGTGAAGAAAACTCTATCATCTCAGCCCTACTCTTTTTGTCATGTGGAGTTGTCCTAAGTCAGGATAAATTATATTAGGAAAATCTGCTGCCAAGGACCTCCCCAGAGTTGTGAAGAGCAATGATGTCACTGTAGAGAATAAGGTGCTCCTCATTAAGTCCATGGTCTTTGAAATTACTTGCTATACATCTGAGAGCTTGACAGCGACTAAGGATAACAGGAGAAGAACTGATGCCTTTGAGTTGTGGTGCTGGAGAAGAGTGTTGGACTTCCACAGACTGCCAAGAGAACAAACAGTTTTGTCCTGGAGAGGGTGGAACTAAGTTGCTTTTGAAGGCAAGGATTTTGAAGCTCATCTCACATACTTTGGACTTATTGCCAGAAGGGACCTCTGAGAAGGACATCATGCTTGGAAGGGTGGAGTGACAGTGCAGGAGAAGAAGACCCTGGATGAGATGGATTGACATTAGGATAATGGGGATAGATGTGTCTGAAACAGTGAGAAGGGCTTAGGATAAGTCAGAATTTAGAGCTCTTGTGCATAGGGTTGCTATGAATTGCAGTCAACTCGACAGCACTTAACAATAATGATAAAGAAAAAGGACTAATATTACTAAACATATTGTCAGATGGTTATTTGTATATATTCTTTAGAGAAATGTCTATTTAGAATCTTGTACAACTAACTCTGTTACCATACTAAAGTCATTGCATTGTTGTTGCTGTTATTGTTGTTAAATGCTGAAAAATTGTATAACTTTAATAGTTTCCCTAAGTTCATAGAGTTTGCAGAGGCAAGCTATTTTGGAAGTGGATGCCACTCCTGCTTCCAAGCCTGTTTTAATATGGGGGCTCCACCAAACACTGTCTACCATTGGTAACCGTTATCACATTATATACTTTAATGAGTGAATTGTGTGGTCTGTGAACTATATCTCAATGAAGTTCAAATGCTTGGCTAATATTTTTTCCAAATTTTTGGGATTGTGTTTTTACTCTTTTGACATTTTTTTACTTTCTTTGTAGTTTTAAATTTTGATGATGTGAATTTATTTATTTACTTCTTTTGTCATATACACTTTAGATGTCATAGTTGTTTTTTTGTCATAGTTTTTTTTCTTAGACCACATAAAGGATATTTTGTCAAATTTTACTTCTATGAGTTTTATTGTTTTAGTTTTTAATTTAGGTATATAGTTCATTTTATGAAAATTTTTGTGTATTCTTTTGTATCCAGCTATCTTGTTGTTTAGCTCTATTTCTTAAACATATTTTCGCCTTCCTTTTGAATTTAATTGCCACCCACCCTCACCCCCAGCCTTGTAAAAACAGTTGAACATTCTTGGAATGTTTACTTCTGGACCCAGTTCTATTCTCCTAATTGACATGTCAATCTTTATGCCTATACCACACAGTTTTGGTGATTGTAGTAATGAAATCAGATGGGGGATTTTAACGGGAAGTGTATTAAATTTGTGCATTTTAAAATTCAAACCTTGATATCTTTTTTTTTCACTTCTCCTTTAACCATGATTTGTTTATTTGTCAAATTGTCAGGAATTTATTTTCTTTATATTGAAATGTAATGATATCGAAAGCTTTAGCCCTTAAGCTTTATCAGTAACGTTTCAATGTAACATTGTTTTCTATAAACTAGATTATGTCATCTGCACATTTTTAAAAATTATTATTAAATTTTATTAGTTTTAATGAACATTTACAGAGATTTGAGGTTTTCATTCATTCATTGTTGCACTGTTTTCTCTACCCTCCTCCCCAGTTCGTTCTTCTCCCGCCCCCCGAATATCTGTTTTAATTGTCCAATTGCCACAGTGCTTGTCAAAGCCAGTTCTGATTAATCTCCTTTGTCAGTGTGTCCTTTGCCATTCCCTATCACTCTTCCCTGAGAGAGACTTCACCCTGATTCATAAGGAAAAGGAGATGGCATATTCTCTTAGCTACTTCCTGCTGAAAAGGGACGCTGTGGGTTTCAGGGTGAAGATCTTCTCTCACTACTCTAAAGGGCCCCTTTGGCAGTAGAAAACACATAGACTATTATGGAGATTGATTTTGGAATTTAGATGCACTGTTATCAATTGTGCTTAGCCGTACATGTTCATATCCTTGAAGATGTATCATGGAAATGTTGCAGCCTAGAAGACACAAATTTAACTAACAAGTTAAAGGTACATGAGTAAAAAAATTAAAAAGCAATAATATTCTGAGTGGAGGTTCTAATAGTGGCACAAATCAAGTTACAGAGGGAAGGTGGTTCTTACAATAAAAAGCCTATAGACTAGCACTTTGTCTATTATAGTGTAGAGGTTAGGAATCACAAGGTGTAGAGGCTCAGTTATGTCATTTATGCTTCTTAAGTCCTGGAGCAAATTCCATCTACCACTGGGTTGTTTTATAACTTGGAAGTTCGCATGCAAAGTAGAGGTGAAGTAAGGAACTGCTTATGAGGTTTTCCGTCCATTCCAACAACTAAGAAATAGTGAGAAGAGTTGGGACCTCAGAAGGCGTTTAGGACCAAATAGTAGGTTCTGTGTCCAGGAGAAAACGAATATACTTACCAGTAATGTTAATGCTCACCCACAGCTCTTCTGGGAGGATCTAAATCACTGAAGCATCCTCCTTTGTTTCCAGCTGGGAGCTGGGACCTGTCAGTCCTGTCAGCCACGAGGACCTGATGTATTTCTTCAATAATTACTATGACTACAATGTCTGGTACAACACCAAGTAGAAATGGTGAGAATGGACATTTTTTTATCTTGATCCAAGGGGGAAAGTGCTAAGTCTTTTGTCATTAAGAAGTTGACTGAGTTTTTCTTAGTGAACAGTGGATTATTTTCCTTTCTTTCTTTTTTTTTGGTCATGAAATAATGGTAGATTTATCAATTTTTTTAATCTATTTCTTTTTGATGATGTGATTTTTTTTCATTCTAGTAAAATAGTTTATATCATCAGGGTTTCTTTTTTATTCTATTGGCTAGGATTTTGCTATCAGTTATTTCTTCCATTAGTTTAATGTCAAATTCCTAGCTGATGATGGTAAAGAATCCCCCTTTTTGGTTAGTGGGTTTGATTTGGTAGTTTTTTTTTGGTAGTACTAGAGCCTATCTTAATATATTGGTCTTCAGTTTTGGTTTATTTGTGATACCTTGCTTGAATTTTCTTCTCAGGGTATTACCAACCTCATAGAATGAATTTTATCTAGATTTTTTACACACATGCATATTTTTTCCACATAGTGTTATCATTTCTCCTTCAATAGTAAAGTGAAATTTAGAACACTCAAGAAGACAGTTTGTATTTACTCACATTATTTATTCTTTCTATTGTTCTTCTTTCCTTCCTGATGCTCTAAATACAAACTTTCATTATTTACTTTCTGTTCCAGGAACTTCCTTTAACATTTAAGTTAAACATGTTGGTAACAAATTTGATTTTCCTTTGTCTGATAATATTTTTTAATTTGGAATTGAAAGATATATTAGCTGCGTTTAGATTTCTGAATTGATAGATCTTTTAGTATTGGAAAAGTGTAGGGCTACCTTCTTTCCGTCTTCTTGGTTTTTGATGAGGAATATTCTGAAATGGGAATGTTTTTTCTCTTATTTATAAGATATCGTCTAAGTTTCTCTGTGTTCAAAACATTTCCTGTCTCTCTCCTTTTCAGGCATTTGACAATGATATGTTCTAATGTGGAATCTTTTTGAGTTATTCTGAGTTTGAATCTTATTAAGGGTTTTTGTCTTTTGAAAATACATACATTTTTAGCTATTATTTATTTGCTAGTATACTTTGCAGATTTGCCCTTTTTCTTCTATCCTGATGCTATGAATGTTACATCCTTCGTTATCTTACCACAGATCTCTGAAGCTGTTGTTCTTGCTTTGTTTTTTAGTTTGTTTTCTTTGCTTTGTAGATGTGATTATTTCTATGACAGCCTTAAGGTTTACTAGTTATTTGTTGTCTCCGTTCTACTACTTAGGTTATTGGTTGAAGTATTGCTACTATTTTTTAAATTGTTGTACCCTTCAGTTATAAAATATTTGTTATTCTTACTTATATTTTCCATTTTGTTGCTGAATATTTCTCCTTTTGTTATATGTTTGATACAAGTATACTAATAATTAAAATTTTTTTGATAACTCCTTTAAAACTCTCACCAAAAATCCTACTGAAGATTATCCAAAAATGACTGAACAATACCTAGACAGAGAACTGTGAGAAATACAAGCTGGAAGAGGCCATGGCACTACAGACATCATGGCCAATGTCAGATGAATCTTAGCTGAAAGCGGAGAGTTCCAGAGGAATGTCTATTTGTGTTTCATTGACTACACAAAGGCATTTGACTGTGTGGATCATAACAAGTTTTGACTAACCTTGAGAAAAATGAGAATCCCAGAACACGCTATTGTGCTCATGTGACACCTATACCTAGAGGAGGAAGAAGTCTTCAGAACAGAGCAAGGAAACACTGCATGCTTTAAAATTAGGAAAGAAATGTGTCAAGGCTGTGTCCTGTCTCCTTATCTTTTCAATCTATATGTGATTCTCATTCAGGAGAGTGGACTTTATGAGGAGGAGGAATGTGGCATCAGGATTGGAGGAAGAATCAACAACCTGCATTATGCAGATGACACAACATTTTTTCAGAAACTGAAGAGGACCTGAAGTGTTTGCTACAAAAGGTCAAGGACTGCAGTCTTCCATATGGGTTGAAACTCAACATCAGTAATTTACCTATAAATAAAGATTAATAAATAAATAAATTCCTATAAATAAAGTTTACCATCAATAAAGGTTACCTACTTTGGGAGGGACTTTAGAGCATTATGCTAAGTGAACTAACTCAATTCCATAAGGACAAGTACTGTATAAAACCATTATTGTAGAACATGCAGGAGGATCCAAGGTGGGGGAGGGTGCAAGCAGAGGGGTGAAGATAAGAGGGAGTTGGAGGTGTGGTGAGGGTGTGGTGGTTAATCACAGGGTCCCACAATTTGATGGGTGGAGGTGGGGGTGGGTAAAGGAAATGGGAACGATCCTGTGTGAAAAACAATGTATACAAACTCTGTAAGTAAAATAGTATAAAATAAAAATGTTATGTAAAACAAAACACTCAACAAAGATTCTCATTACAGGGCAGTTAGCAGCATCACAATAGATGGAGAAGAGATTGAGATTGTTAACAATTTCAGCTTGCTTGGCTCCACCATCAACACTCTTGACACTCACAGTCAGAAAATCAAAAAACTAATTGCATTGGGGAAAGCTGCTGTCAGAGACTTCTCCAAAGTGCTAAAGACCAACAATGTCAGTCTAGAAACTAAGGTGCACAGATCCAGGCCATGGTTTTCACAATTACTTGCTATACATCAGAGAAGTGGACATTGACAAGGGATGATAGAAGAAGAATTGGTGCCTTTGAACTGTGTTTGCTGGAGAAGAATATAAAACATACCGTAGACCACCCAGAGTACAACAGGTTTGTCCTAGAGAAGGTGAAGCCAAGTTGCTTTTTTTGGGCAAGGATTTTGAAGCTCTCTCTCACATACTTTGTGTATGTTGCCAGGACGGACCAGTCCTTGGAGAAGGACATGATGCTTGGAAGGGTGGACAGATAGTCCAGGAGAGATCCTGAATGAGTTGGATTGACATAGTGACTGGGGCAATAGGGGTAGGTGTGTTAGAGGCAGTGAGATTGGCTCAGGATAAGACAGGCTTCCGAGGCAAGGATATCACTGTTGATGTCAGATAGATCCTGACTGAAAGCCAAGAATACCAGAAGAATGTCTATTTGTGTTTTATTGATTATGCAAAGGCATTTTCCTATGTGAATCATAAGAAACTATAGAAAACATTGAGAAGAATGGGTATCATAGAAGACTTGATTATGCTCATATGAACGTATGTCTAAGCCAAAAAGCAATTTTCTGAATAGAGCAAGGAACCGCTGGATAACTTAAAATCAGGAAGGGTATGCATCTGCGCTGTATGCTTCACCATACTTATTCAATCTATATACTAAGCAAATTATTTAAGAATCTGGACTCTAGGAAGAATATTGTGGCATCAGTATTGAAGGGAGAATCAACAACCTGTGTCAGGCAAATGACACAAGCTTGCTTACTGAAAGTGGGGAGGACTTGAAATGGGAAGACTACAGCCTTTAATATGGATTGTATCTCAACATCAAGATGACAAAGATCCTCATCACTGGGGTGATAAGCAACATTCTGATAGATAGATAAAAGATTGACATTGTCAATAATTTGGATCCACAATCAACACCCTTGTGGCCAGCAGTCAAGAGTTCAGGAGCAATACCCATTGTATTGGGAAAATCTGCTTAGATACTTCTCCAAATTACTAAGGAGCAATGATATCAGTTTGAAGACTAAGGTTTACCTGATTCAGGCCATGCTCTTTTCAATCACTTTCTATGCACTTGAGTGCTGGACAATGAACAAGGATAACAGAAGAAGAGCTGTGGTATCGGAGAAGAATACTGCATACTGAATATCCCATGGACTGTCAAAAAGAACAAAGAGATATACCTTGTAAAAAATGTCAGTCATCTTTGGACACAAGGATAGCGAAGCTTTATCTCCCATACTTTGGGCATATTTCTAGGAGAGACTATACTTAGAAAGGGACATCATGCTTGAAAATGTGGAGGATCAGTGAAAAAGAGGAAGTCTGCCCTCTCCCCCCCCACCCAGTGACTTTAGCAATGGGCTAAAATGATTAGAGATGATGAGGGTTCAGGTCTGTTGTTCTTAGGGTTGCTATATGTCATATTCAACTTGATGGCACCTAACAACAGCAACATAGACAACGATGGTGCAACTTCATCTCGTATTCTTTAGTCATGTTATCAGGAAGGCGCTGTCCTTAGAAAAAGACATTATGTTGAGAAAGGTGAAAGTCAGAGAAAGATACTCAACAAGGGAAATTGACAGAGTAACTGTTAACAATCTGTTTATGTTGTTGTTGTTGTTATGTGCCGTTGAGTCGCCTGCGACTCCTAGTGACCCTATGTACAACAGCCCTAAACTCCGC
>NW_006399907.1:426729-433239 GCF_000299155.1 Elephantulus edwardii | reverse complement strand
TTGGCCTCCTTCATTCTCTTGGCCAAAAGCTTAGCTACTCAGCAGCCTCCTCCTTATTCTTCTTAGTGCGCTGTTTCGCTGTTTCTTCAGTGAAATGCGCAGGTGGCGCTTGTGTTGCAGGACGCGTAGAGTAACAAGATGCTGAATCTTGGGCACTTTGGTCCCGGGTTTCTTGCCTTCTTTGTTCAGTGGCTTTCTCACAACATATTGACGGACATCATCTTCCTTGGAGAGGTTGAGTTTGCAAATTCTGCTGGCTCTCTTGGGCCCCAGGCGACGTGGCACAGTGGTGTCAGTCAGTCCTGGGATATCCTTCTCCCCTTTCTTGACAATGACCAAGTTGAGAACACTCAGGTTGGCATCCACAATGCAACCCCGGACAGATTAGCGCTTCCTCTCTCTGGTTCTCCGTGGTCTGTAATAAGAGTGCCCCTTACTCAGCAGCAGGCGAACTCAGCCATGGGTCAAGACACCCTGCTTCATAGGAAAACCTTGCTTGTAGTTTCCACCGCTGATCCGGCCAACATATCCCTTCCACTCGTCACCGAGAGAGTCAGAAGCAACTTCTGTGGCCATTTGCTTCTCATAATAAGTACGAAGTTTGCGTTCATCGTCCACCTCAATGAGTTTCTGGCAGCCAGTGGCTGAGAAAGAAATGTTCAGCTTCATAGTGATGCAGCCGAAAGCCCCAGCGGCACCACGAAAAAGAGCGCACACCCATGTTTAATGCTGCTTTGTTCACAATAGCAAAGACTTGGAAAGAACCCAAGTGCCCATCAACAAACGAATGAATAGAGAAGTTCTGGTATATTCACACAATGGAATATTATGCAGCACTGAAAAACAAAGAACTCATGAAATATTACACAAAATTGGTGATCATGCAGGACATTATGCTGAGTGAAATTTCTCAGTCACAAAAAGACAAATATTGCATAATATCACTGTTATAAAGCAAGACTTCCATGGAGGTTGGGGGAAACTAAAAAAAGAGGGGATAAATAATGTACATGGCACTGAAACAGATGAGGGAGAGAACTGTATAAACGGAATATATGGTTAGGTATTATTGGCATGACAAGAGCCCAGAATAAGAGCTGCATAGTAAAATGATCTAGGCTGGGGAGAGGAGACTGTATGACAACGAAAGAACTTTTTTTTTCCCAAAAAAAAACCAAACTAGGGGTACAAGGGGGGCAGGAAATGGAATGGAAATAAATGAATGGAAATCCAAGTTCTTTATAAACTTTCATTAAAATCTCAATTTAAAAAAAACTAAAAAAAGATTTAAACTTGACAAGGAAGTCCTCAAAATTATCTTTTTAGATTGAGAGAATAAAGGGCTCCAGCCTAATAAGATGTCCTCCGTCAATAGTATCTATCCTAAAAGGACATTTCTCCCTTTTAAAATATTTTAAAAGAAATGTTCCTTTTATTGTTCTTATTGCTTTTTTGTTTGTTGCAGTTAGGCCTACTTTCCATCCACCTTTCAGAATATTTTTTTAAAAATTTTATATATAAAGTTGGTGGTCTACGTGGTTCTTCTTTTGTCCACATTCTTGTCTAATAATCCATAACTAGTGACCACAGGCCCAATTGGTAGCACTGTGAAAGAGACAGAGATTGTTAACAATTTCAGTTTGCTTGGTTCCACAATCAACAATCTTGGCACTAGCACTCAGGAAATCAGAAGATGAACTGCACTGGGGGTGGGGGGAATCTTCTGTCAGGGACCTCATCAGAGTGCTAAAGAGCAATGATGTCAGTCTGGAGACCAAGGTGTGCCTGATCCAGGCCATGATCTTTGCAATTACTTGTTGTACATCAGAGAACTGAACAATAACTAAATAATAATAATAATAATAATAATAATAATAATAATAACTAATAACAACAAAAAAATAGGTGCCTTTGAGTTGTGGTACTGGAGAACATTCAATGGACTTCCAAGAGAACAAAAAGGTTTGACCTAGAGAGGGTGAAACCAAATTGCTCCTTAGAGGCAAGGATTTTGAAGCTTCATCTCACATACTTTGGACATGTTACCAGGAGGGAACAGTCCTTGTAGGACATGATGCTTGAAAGGGTAGAGGGATAGCACAAGAGGAGAAGATCCTGGATGAGATGGATTGACACAGTTGATGGGATAGTGGGGTTAGGTGTGTCAGAGATGGTGAGATTGGCTCAGGATAGGGCAGAATTCATAGCTATTGTGCTTAGGGACATTATGAGTTACAAGTGACTCAATGACACGTAACAAGAACAACAACAGTGAGTACATAAATGAATTTCAGTGTTTGGTTTTAGATATAATTTTATACTGTAAAATAAATATTAAAGGACTAAATATTAGAGTTTTACTCTTAGTTGTTAGATGTCATTGAGTTGACTATAACTCAGAGCCACTTTATGAGCAAAAGATCAAAACTTTGAGCTATTTCTTAGATTAATGTTGTTGTTAGATGTTGTCAAGTCAACTACCGGTCATAACAACCATATTGTAACTTTGCCTTATTCCATGCCATCCTTATAATACCCGACTTGCTTGAAGGCATTGTTAAATCAGTGTGTCCGTGTTGTTAAGTGGCTTCCTCTCTTTCACTGACTCTCTACCGTTCCCTTCATATGTCTTTTGCCAAGGATATGCCTTTCCTGTCAACATGCCCAAAATATGTGAGATGAAGTTTCATCATCCTTGTCTCTAAAGAGCACTCTGGTTGAAATTACTCCAAGACAGATTTGTTTATTCTTTTAACAATCCATGGGATATTTAATACTCTTTTCCAACACCATAAATCAAAGCCATCATTTTTAAATTTCCGATATATAGGAAGCAATTGAAAAGACCATGTTTTGCCCCATGTGCACCTGAGCCTTTAAACTGACATCCTTTCTCTTGAGCACTTTGGAGAGGTCCTTGACAATAGATTTTCTGAAAGCAGCATGTCTTTTGATTTCTTGACTGCTGCTGCTATGGGTGTTGATTGTGAATCTACGAAAACTAAACCATTGGCAATTTCAATCTTTTCTCCATCTATCATGATATTCCCTATTGGACCAGTGGTAAAGAGTTTGTTTTCTTGATGTTGAGATGTAAGCCAGATTGAAAACAACAATCTTTGATTTTCTTGAGTAAGTACTTCAAGTCTTCTCTTTCTGTAAGGTTGTTTCATCTATATATATAATGCAGGTTGTTGACGAGTCTTCCTCTACTCTTGATGCCACTTTCTTCTTCATATAGTCCAGCTTCTAGAATGATTTTTCTCAGCATTGACCTCAAATATGTGGACTGCACTCTGACTGCACCTTCTCCAAGACATATTTGTTTAATAGTCCATGGGATATTTAGTTCTTTTCTCCAAAATAAAACTTGGAGGCATTGATTCTTTTGTCATCCTCAGTCACTGTGAAACTTAGAGTTAAAATAACTAACTGAAAAGAATGTTGTATGAAACAGGTTAACCTTGATCTTTAACATCATTGTTCCTGAGCACTTTTTAGAGGTCCTTGACAGTAGACTTCCCTAATTAAGCACATCTTTTGATTTCTTGACTGCTGGTACCAAGTTGACTCTGGCTCCAAATAAAACGAAATTTTTGATAACATCAATCTTCTCTCCACCTATCATGATGTAGGTTGGTATAAGAGATGGTTGAAAGACTACCACAATTTAATGCAAAAGAATCCATCACAGAAAATATATGACAATAATATGTTTTTAAGAATTGCTTAAATGGTGAGAAACAAAATAAATGTTTGTTTTATACCGATTTGCTTACAAAGTTGGTATACATTTTTTTCACACCAGATTTTACCCATTTCCTTAATCACCCCTCGCTTTACCCATCAAATTGTGCAACCCCATGATTATTCCCTCTGTCCATCTTCACCCCTCTGCTTCTACCATCCTCTCCTTAGATCCTCATACACATTTTACTAATTATCTTTCTATTTCTACTATAATGGGCTTATACACTATTTATCCTTATGAGACTGCGTTATTTCACTTAAAATAATGTTCTCCATTCCCTCCCAAGTTATGTAGTAATTTTCAAAATCATTGCTTCTGTGTCCTGCATAGTATTCCATCATGTTAAAGTATCATAACTTCTCAATCTATTCAATTGTGTTTGGACATTTGGGTTGTTTCCATGACCTTGTGATGGTGAATAACATTGCTATGAACATTGATGTACATATCTCCATTTGTGTCTTATTTCTAATTTTCTTGGGGAAAGTCTGAGGTTAGAGACCTCTCTAAAGTACTGAAGTATAATGGTGTCAGTCCGGAGACTAAGGTGCGCCTGATACATATCATGGTCTTTACAATCACTTGCTATGCGTCAAAGAGCTGGACAATGACTAGGGATGATAGAAGGAGAATTGATGCCTTTGAACTGTGATGTTGGAGAAGAGTATTGAATATACCAGGGACTGCTAAGAAAACAAACAGTTTTGTCCTGGAGAGGGTGAAGCTGAACTGCTCCTTGGAGGCAAGGATTCTGAAGCTTCATCTGACATACTTTGGACATGTTGCAAGGAGGGACCAGTCCTTGGAGAGGGCTGTCATGCTTGGGAGGGTGGAAGCATAGCACAGAAGAGGAAGATCCTCGATGAGATGGATTGATTCAGTGACTGGGGTAATGGGGGTGGGTGTGTCAGATGATGGTGAGATTGGCACAGGATAGGGCAGTTTAGGGCTATTGTACATAGGGTCGTTGTGAGGCACGGATGACTCAACGGCACATAACAACAACAACAACAACATATTACAATCAGTGAAATAGTTGGGCCATATATTCAGCTTTTTGAGGAAATGCCAAACTACCTTCCAGAGAGGTTGCATCATTTTACAGTCCCACCAAAAGTGTATAAGAGTTCCTATCTTTCCACATCCTCTCAACATTTATTACTTGCTGACCTGTTAAACTTTACCACTGTTACTGGTGTGAGATGGTATCTCATTGTGGTTTTGATTTGCATCTCTCCTATTGTCAGTGATTTTAAGCATTTTCTCATATGTCTGTTGGCCATTAAAATATCTTCCTCTGTAAAAATTCTTTCCAAGTCTTTTGCACATTTCAGTCTTTTTCTTGTGGAGGCCCTGTAGGATTCTGTAAACTTTTTTAATGAGAACCTTGTCTGAGATGGTATTGCCAAATGTTTTTTCCCAGTCAACAGGTTCTTTTCACTCTGTTGGAAAATGTTTCTGATGCACATAGGGATTTAATCTTTAGAAGGTCCCATTCATTAATTTTATCTTCCCCTGTTTCTGTATCTCTGGCTGTATTTGTCAGCCTTTATATACCATGAGCTAAGCCTTCTAAGGTTGGTATTACTTTGTCTCCTCTCTCAGGATTAGCAGATGGCAAATGGGAAAAACTCTACTGATTCCAATTTCAGTAGACAAATGGTGACAGAAAACTAATCAAGGATTCCAAATTTCCACTGTCATTGTAGACTATTGAAAGTACTTAAGTCACTATTTTCAACTCTGTGAATGATTTCTTTCACAATCTCCAGATTTTAGAAATAACTGCTACCTATGGCAAAAAGCAAGTTGAGTTTGTCAAATTGAGTTTGGGATATGGTGGGATATAACTACTGGGATATAATTAATGCTTTCTTATTGTTGGATAGAAATGGTTTTTACATTTTAAAAAGCCAAGTCTTTTAAAAGAATTTATTATCATTTGGTTAGGTGTACAGAGCCTTAAGTCCTTTAATGATGGACATTGATTATTAGTCAAAGTGCCCACGATGATGGCAACACTTTGGGATACTCAAAGGAATAAGGTAGTCAGATGTTGCCTTTCCAAGTTCAGCTAATACAGTAACTACAACTTGAATCTGTGTTGAGCGAATGATAACAATTGCACAGAGTCAAATGGCAAGAAAATGAAATTTTATTTCTTACATATAGATTGTCATTAGAGAACCTTTGTAAAGAAAAGGTTTGAAAGGATGAAGAATATAATAAATTTATGTGCGTGATCTTTATGTAAAAAGTGCATGGAACTGCCGAAGGAAAAGTATGCATGTAGTAATTGTAAAGCCATGTTTAAGTGTATATCAGTGTATTTATAAAGACAAATTATGACTGACATATTCCGTTTAGCACATTTAGCTAATTTAGCACAGCTTATTAAGTTGATCCTCAAAGAAAAAGATCCATTATTTCCGGTGGTGGTTCTATGGACTCATTTGTACAGTTTGTGTTTGGAATCACAGAACCTGTTAAATGGGTAATATGTAAAAATGGTGAGGACTTGATAGATAATTAATCCAATTTTAATTAAATACGAAATTCTTACTTTAATGCTTGTTGTTAGTTGCAATGGGAGTTTGATAAAATATAAATCCTATTAACAATCTGCGTTATGCAGATGACACAACCCTGCTTGCTGAAACTGAGGAAGACCTCATGCACTTGCTGCGAAGGGTCAAGGACTGCAGCCTTCAGTATGGACTGAGGCTCAATGTCAAGAAGACAAAGATTCTCACCACTGG
>NW_006399907.1:409601-426169 GCF_000299155.1 Elephantulus edwardii | reverse complement strand
GCAAACGACTCGACGGCACGTAACAACAACAACAACAATGATTGTTAAAAGGTAAATACCATCTTTTTAATCAGAGATCCTGTGGCAACTGTTTCTATTCTTATTTTTTTAATTTTGTTAATGAGTTTTTCATATAACAAAAAAGAAAAATATTTTGGAAATAAGCAGTGGTAAAGTATATATTCAGTTGAGAAAGTATTTAGGGGAAATCTTTCTCCTATGAGCACTGAGTAACTTTTATTATTATTACTTGTGCTGTGTGCGTCTGGAAATAATTAACAATTTTTTTCCAGGGAAAGAAGCTTATCTCCCTTCCTTCCTGAATAATTGGGGAAATGGGATGAATAACACTTTAGGTGTCAATTCTATGATAGGATGACATAAAATGCAATCTACTTGTGACCTTGAGGTAAAAATTAACTCAACCTTGATGAAATTTGTGGAGACAAAGTTATGATATATTTTGGAAACATTAAAAAAGGCAAAAATCTGATTTGATTTTGCCTTCTCTAGAGCTAAACTTTTGCGTATAAGAGCTACAGTTCTATCTATTCAATAACTATTTGGTTCCTATACTCAAAATTGTAAATAAAACATTTCATTTTCATTTTATTTTATTTTATTTTATTATTATTATTTTTTGTGCATGTAACGTCAAATCAGATCTGACTGGTACAGGAGGAAATTGTCCCTCCTTCTCCGGCAGAGCATCTGGTGGATTTGAACTGGGTACTTCTGGGATTGTAGTACAGATTCTTGCCACTAGGCCACCAGAGCTCCCCTAAAACATTTATTTTTTAAAAAATATTAACAATTAGTATAAATTTGTAGGAATGACATATATAAAAAAACGTATTCAATAGCAGTTCAATGTGCTCATTGTTTATAATGCTTGCTTTCTCTCTCTGTTTATATTTGTATCTATACATTTGTAGTTGTCGTTAAGTGCCATCAGATCGCGTACCACTCATGGTGATCCTGCAAATAACAGATTTGAACGCTATTTTAACCTGAGCCATCTTCAACCATCTCTGATACTCTCGAGTCCTTTGTGGCAATACTGTGGCAATCCATCTCATTGAGGGTCATCCTTTCTTTTGCTGACCCTCCACCTATCCAAGAAATAGGCTCTCCCAACAGCATGCTCAATGTACATGAAACAAAGCTTCACCATCTTTGCCTCCATGGAGCAATCTGGCTGCATATTCTCCAAGTCATGTCTTTATTATTCTTTTGGAAGTCAATAAATATTCAATACTCTTCTCCAATACTACAACTCATAGACATCAATCCTTCTTCTGCCATCTAAATCAGTGTCCAGCTCTCAGATGCATAGCAAGTGATTTGAAAAGACTTAGACCTCAAACTGACATTATTACTCCTCAGTAATTTAGAGAAATCCCTTAAAATGGCCTTGCCCGAAGCAATACATCTTACCTGCTGACTCTTGGCCCCAAGGGTGTTGCTAACTGTGGATCAAAGTAAGATAAAGTTGTTGTCAGTTTCAATATTTTTTCCAGCTATCATGATGTCTATCAGTCCAGTGGTGAGAATTTTTGGTGTTTTGACACTGAGATGCAATCCATATTGAAGACTGTAGTCTTTGATCTTCTGCAGCAAGCACTTCAAGTTCTTCTTACTTTCAGCAAGCAAGGTTGTATCATCTGCATGTTATAATGCATAATTCAGGTTATTGATGGTCTTCCTCTGAATCTGATGCCATGTTCATCTTCACAGAATCTAGCTTCTTACTTGGATAATTTCCTTAGCATACATATTCAATAGGTTTGAAGAACGGATACAATCCTGATGCACACCTTTTTAAATTTTAAACCATGAAGTGTTCCCTTCCTCTGTTCACACAATAGCCTCTTGGTATAGGTATAAGTTTCACATGAGTACAATTAAGTGTTCTGGAATTGACATTCTTTTCAATGCTAGCTGTAATTTGTTATGATCCAAACAGTAAAAATGCCTTTGCATAGTCAATAAAGGACAAATAGTCATTCTTGTGGTATTTTCTACTTTCAGCCAAGGTCCACCTAATATTAGTAATGATATCCCTGGTACCACAGCCTCTTCAAATCCCAGGTTGAACTTCTGGTAGTTCTCTAGGCATTGTTCAACCCATTTTTTAATAAGCTTCAGCAATATTTACCTCGTGCATGATATTAATGATATTGTTTGGTAATTTCCACATTTTGTTGGATCACCTTTCTTGGGAATGGGAACAACTATGTAGCTATCCTCCAAATTTCCTAGCATAGAGTAGTAAGAAAGTCCAGAACTGCATTTGTTAGTTGCAGCATACCAGTTGGTATCCCAAGGTTCCTGGGGCTTTATTTTTTGCCAGTGCCTTCAGTGCACCTTCACCTTCTTCCTTCATTACCATTGGCTCTTGATTATGTGATACTTTTTGAAATATTTCAGTGTCTGCCAATTCTTTTCAGTATATTCAGATTCTATGTATACCTTCCATCTTCTTTCGATGCTTCCTGGATGATTCAAGATTTTGCCTACAGCTTCTCTGTCTTGCAACTCAAGACTTGAATTGGTTCCTCAGTTCTTTCAGCTTCAGAAATGCTAAGTGAATCTTTCTTTTTTTAGTCTCCAATTCCAGGTCTCTGCACATTCTGTTATAATACTTTATCTTCTTGAGCTTCCCTTTGAAATCTCTTTTCACCTCTTTCAATTTAGCATTTATCATGCTTTTTTTTTTAAACTTCTTGATGCTTTTTAGTTCAATTTTAGAAGTCTTTGCTGACATATATTTTGGTTTTTTCCTTCAACTGTGTCTTTGTAATGACCTTTTGCCCCGGAGACCATTTTGAAAGTCATCTACAGGAGCTGGTTCTACAGAGGCTGGGAGTGGTGAGCACTTGGCGCTCAGGCCTGGTTTAAATTGTTTTCTGTCAAACATTCTTCTAGGTGTATAGCACTGGTCTGTGCATTGCTATACAGAAGTAACTCGTGGTTGCTGTGATGCTAAACACTGTGACACTCATGTGCCAAATGCGATAATGGTTACCCATGGTGGACAGTGTTTTGTGGAGCTTCCCGATAAAAAACAAGCTTGGAAGCAGGAGTGGCATCCACCTTCAAAATGGCTTGCCTCCAGAAACTCTATGAACAGTGCTCAGGTCCTTTGTTCATAGGGTCACTATATAAACATGACCTCTGTCCTAAATAAAGATATTTACTATTGACTAAAGTTGTGTGATGTAAAATAAACTGGGTCAGCATCCTCTCTTGCTCAGAACTTAGCAGCTGCTTTAAAAATCAGCATGCTGAAGAGAATTTGCAATCATATGACTGTTTTTACTATCATCACTATGTTTTAAGAGAAGCAGCATTACAATATACAGATATATTAAGTCTGCATCTTTACTTGTTTTTCCTTCAAATTCTAAAGAACATGAAGACATTCTGATGGCTTTTCATATGAGTAGACCAGAAGAACAATTGCTTACCTAATAGTTGCTATGGCATTTGTTGGAGGTATTTCAGTCCCTCTGGAATTCCAGTATAGGCTTGCATGGAAGACAGGAGAAAGTACTTATTTTTTAAAAATGAAAATAAAAGCTGATAATGGAGTTGACAAAGATAAAAAGCTTAATACATTATTTTATCAAATATTTAAAGCCAAGTGCTTTAATTAGTGATACAATTTCAAATAAACCTCTGTTATCATGCAAATTGTGAATGTCTTCAGTTTTAATTCCCTAAATGAACATAGGAGTAAAAATATTGTGATGCAAAGATTGAGGGTGGGGTCATGGAATTTAGTGGGTAGAGAGAGAGGGTAAAAGAAAGCAGGAAAGATCCAGTGGTGAACTGAAAATACAGGGTGATAGTGGACACAGATAAATAATTGGTTTTATAGAACACAATGTACGGAAATGATCATATGAAACCCAATGTGAATGAAGAAGAATGTGAAACACAATGTATATGAATGAAACACAATGTGTATGAATTTTGTATGCAAACCAATATAAACTAATAATGATAAAAAATCCCTAAATTCTTAAAATTGGCAGGGAAGACCTGTCTACTATATTCCCTTTTAAGGAATAAAGTCCATCCCTTTGAGATCTAACTTTCTGATAAATATTTATTTTTTACCTTAACAGGAAAATGGGAGAAATCTGAAAGCTTAGCTTTCTGTCACACTTCAAGCAATTTTTCTGTAGAACCTGAACTGAATCTGAAGAACTTTCAGGCAGATCAGTCCCTTCTCTGCAATGTGTGCCTCTTAGGAAATAAGCCTATTTGTTTTGTATATAAAATTTTAAATTCTGCTTTCCCTGAATTTTTTCTTACACAAATGGGTTTCGTATCTATGTTGGAATTTCCAGGAATTATTCTTTGAAACTCTTCTTTGTTCCTCTTCACTTGATGTTGTTGTTGTTGTTTAATACCGTCAAGTCGTAGACGACTCATAGCGACCCTATGAACGAACAGCCTGAGCACTGTTCGTACATAGCGTTTCCATAGAGTTTCCAGAGGCAAGCCATTTTGGAAGTGGATGCCGCTCCTGCTTCCAGGCTTGATTTAGTCGGGAAGCTCCAGCCAACACTGTCCACCATGGGTGCCCATTACCACGAATGGCACATCACTGTCACAGGCTTCAGCATCACAGCAACCATGAGTTACCTCTGTACAGCAATGCACAGACCAGTGCTATACCACCTAGAAGAATCTTTGACAGGAAGACCCCTTTGGGCTTAAGGCCGCCTCCTGGCTCAAACCCTAGGCCCAGGCTGGCTAGCCTCACTCCAGGGGCAGAGCAAACCTGCACGTCAAACACATTCCTGGAAAAACAGTGCACTCCAAAAGCTTGCCATGATTCCTGCACTCCCACTTCACTTGATAGTTGAGTTAAAATATTTCATAAGAATCTATGTCCAGCTTCTAAAGTGATGTATTGAGAATATATTGAATTTCCTTCTTTTATGTTGAATTCAATGAGAAACTCCATATTTTAAATCACAACAGTAACAAAACTTTTGCAATCAGTTAATGAGATAAATTTAATAACTTATTAATAACAATAAGGAATATTATTGCTGTACATTTGGAACCAACTCATAGCTGATCCTCTTCAGGGTTCTGGGACTATGAATTCAGTGAGAGCAGATTGCCCATCTTTATCCTGGAGTCGTTGGTGGAGTCAAACCACCACAGAGGCATGTCCTTTGGGTTAAAATCACAACTCCTTAAGGACATGGCCACCAGAGCGCCCTTTGAATTGTAGTGTTGGCAAAGAGTCAAAAGAATAAATGAGTCTGCAGGATGTAGTGTAACCAGTGTGTTCCTTAGAGGCAAGGATGGTGAAAGTTGATTTCATATACTTTGGTCATATTGTCAGGAAGACCTAGTCCTTGGAAAAAGGCATCACGCTTGGAAAAGTAGCTAGTCAGTAAAAGAGAGGTGAGCCTCAACATGATGGAGTGTCTGCAGTAATGGGGCCGAGTATGTTGGAGATCATGATAGAGTTTTATTTTCAAAATACAGCACATGGGTGATTAATAAATATTTGTTGGATAAATTACCTAATTAGTGAAGATGCCAAATTAACAAATTATTCATTCCTAAATAGAGCACAGACATTGTCCAAAGATTAAGGAACATATCTTTAGGGACAGAGAATTCTTAGGCAGGAAACGAGGCCAGTCTAGGGCATGTTTCCATTGTTTCTTTTTCACTACAGTTGGACAATTGGAAAGAGAATAATCTCTGGGAAGGGAACTACTAACAACACCCTTAATGTTGATGAAAGGGGTTTAGCTATCAGAACCATGACTTAATATCCTGGAATGATAGACTCTTGTCTAGGGTGATATGCATATTACAAAGATGGGAAGACCTATTGTGTTTTCCTATAGTTAACTGATATGTCTACACTGAAACTGTGGAGAAAGCCAAAGAAATGCTCAGATAAGTGCTTGATGCAGATTACTTTTGAAGGAAGCAGATAGAACTAAGAAAGAAAAATAAGACTGAGGAAACTTCTCAGTGACTAATATGAGAAAAAGAATTAGAAGATACTGAACATATTAAGTAGAAATTCCAAGAAAGTGCAAAGCAAATGCATTGAAAAAAAATGAATTCATGTTGGAGTATGAATAGACTTGCATAATCTCACAGAACACATCAAGACTTGTTGAGAATATCATCATGAAATAATTTGTTTAATGACCCAAATATATAAACATCTCACAGGAGGGAAATCAGAAAAATATGCAATATTCTAAGTAGAGAAACTTTAAAGGTAACCCACAAAATACGTATTAGGCAGTTAAAAAATGAATGTTTAACAGGCCTCATACAGGAAACAGGGCTATGTTCTCGGTATAGATAACAAAAATGTCATAAAATCAAGATACAGAAAGAGCAGGGACACAATCTGGCCATCTGCTGGAAGCCTTAGTCAGCTAAACACAAAACATCTGACAAGTTCTTGACCTTCATAATGAATGTTCTATTTCCCAGAAAGGAAAAGAACATGAAAAAAATCATCCTAGAAGTGGAAGTAGGATTCTAGTATTTTGTATTTAAACAAAAGGCACATAAGAATGCGTACGGCCATGTGTTTTTAATTCATAGGGAAAAAAACCTCCCTAAGACTACAGCTGGAAATGGTAATGGTGCTGCCTCTGGGAAAGAGACCTGGGTGAAAATGCTTGTCAGATAAAGGTGTAGAGGGGACTTATTTACTTCTTACCTTCTCTAACTTTTTGAATTGTGAACTGGAATTTTATTACCTATTAAAACAAAAATAGATACAGACCGAAAAAAGATGCAAGAAAATATTTTAAAATAGAAGTCATATTGGGTAACAGTGAAGGATTCTTTGAAGACGTACCATAAGACTTTGCATAAACTTTTATTAAACCACTTCCAGTATTTTATTATAATAACATATTATGAGTGGATCTCGTATGTGACCTGTCAGACTATTGAGACTATTATGTTCTGCCTGTGAAATATACTTACAGGTAGCACAGACACATTGGATATTTACAGCTGGGAAGTCTACCTTTTTTGTGTTCATGTACTTACTTCAGGTTGGGCTTCTGCTTAGCAAGGGTCAACTGTGTTTGTGCTAAAACGTGATAATGTCAATCACACTTGATTTTTAAAACACAATTTAATGAAATTGATGAATATTATATGAAAATCTATTTTATAGTGAAAACTAATTTTTAAAGCTTCAGAGGGAAAAGAGGTATTAGAAAAAGTGCTGTCATGTTAAGAATGACGTCTTAGTCAATTAGGAAAGAGAAAAAGAAATCACACACTAATCTAAAACTCTGAACAACTTAGGCATTCATATTCTTCTATGGTTCTACAATTCTCATACTATTAGAAATAAAACTAGGTATTAGATATAATGTCCTATGCCTTGCAAAAAGAACATGTACAATTTCAAAAAATAATAAAAAAGAAACACCTTGACTTTATGTCTACAGTTTGGTAAATGAATGCATATTTAAGTGCTTAATGTGGTAATGAAACATTTCCATTATTCATTAATATGATTCTATGTTTCAGTAGAGTTTTTGGTTAACCAAGTATACACCTATTTTATCTTGTATTAGCTGAACCATCTGAGTCTTACACAGGACCATGAGATTGTTTAGAGGAGGAATAACACTGTCTTCATCTTTGTAATTCATTTATACTCTTGTAAAACTCGTGTTGCTGTTATGTGCCATTTAATTGCCTGCAACTCATAGCAACCCAATGCACATTAGCTCCGTAATCTTCCCTATCCTGAGCCAATCTCATCATCTCCAACAGACCTAATCCCATTTTTCCAGTCACTGAGTCAATCCATTTCATCATGGGTCTTCCTCTCCTGTGCGGTCCCTCCACCCTTCCAAACATGATATCCCTCTGCAAGAATTGGTCCTTCCCAGCAACAGGCCATAAGAATGTGACATGGAGCTTCAAAATCCTTGCCTACAAGGAGCAGCTTGGTTTTACCCTCTCCACGACAGACCTATTTGTTTTCCTGGCAGTCCACAATATGCTAAACATTCTTCTCCAGAACCACAACTCAAAGGCATCAATCCTTTTTTCTACCATCCTAAATCTCAGAAGCATATTAAGTGATTGAGGAGACCATGGCCTGGATCAGGCATGCCTTAGTTTCCAGACTCATATAATTGTTTTCAGTACTCTGGAGAGATTCCTGATAGCAGAATTGCCCAGTGCAGTTCATCTTTTGATTTCCTGTCTTAGAGCAATATATATTTTCAACAAATGTTAAATTATTAATATGTCAACAGAATTACACATTGTTTGTGTATTGTGAGTCCTAATACTGAGAAGGCACTCAGTCTTCTCACCAGAGCTTGAGAATGTTAGCATGGAAATAGCACACAAGCAAATGATATTTAGAAGCTATTTAAAAAACTACCAGAGCTCATTGTTATGGATTGTGTCTCCCTTAACCCCCAAAATAAGTATATGTAATGAATAAGGACAATGAATAAGGATGACAGAAAAAGAATTGATGCCTTTGAGCGATAGTATTGGAGAAGAGCGCTGAACATCCCTGGATGGTCAATAGAATGAACAGATATGTCATGGAGAGGATGCAGCCAGTGTACTCTTTGGAGGCAAGAACAATGAGGCTTCACTTCACATACTTTGGGCATGTTTTGCTATGAGGGGTTATTCCTTGGAGAAGGACATGATTCTGGGAAGGGTGGAGGGTCAACAAAGGAGAGGAAGACCCTCATCTAGGTGGATTGACCCGGTTACTACTGAAATGGGCTCCTGTGTGTGTCAGGAAGTGTGAAGATGGTGCAGAATAGAAGGAAGTTCAGATCTTTTGTTCATAGGATTGCTATGAGTAGTACTGACAGTAAGAATGATGTATAGTGGAAGTTATGTGATGATACCATACAATCTGATAAGCCAACCAATTGTAAAAGGATCAAGAATGAAAGGCAATACCCTTAATTGCATTTATCAACTATAAGGGGACTTTCTCTGGAGTGTATCCTATAAACCTTTTATTTAAAGATAAAAGGTGATAAAAAACAAGCAGAGAGAGGAGTCTCCATCTTACCATAATTGAAAGAAGTTCGGGAATGCATCTTTTGGATTCAAGTTACTGTACTGAGAAATTTCTGGAACTAGGAGAAACAGAGAGCTTTCCAATAAAGTTGTTACACTGAATTTGGAGCATCTTAGACTGTGTTGTTATTGTTGTTGAGTCGAGGTCGACTCATAGCAACTCTATGAATACAAGACTTAATGTCTTTCCATAGCTATCATTGTTTCTCCAAGTTCATGGGGTTTTCAGAGGCATGTGGTTTAGGAAGTGGATGCCACTCTTGCTTTCCAGCCTGTTACACAACTGGGAGCTCCACCAAACACTGTCCACAATGGGAAACCATTCTGGTATTTGATAACCCCATGGCACAAGGTTCACCACCATAACAAACCCAGATTACCTCATACAGCACATCGACAAAGAGCAATGTGCAAAGTGGAAGAATGTTCCTCCAGATATAACAGCACTAGTCTCAATAAGCAGTGATTAAGTGTTTTCGAGTCGAATATGACTCAGAGTAAGCTTTGCACAAAAGACCTAAACTCTCTTCTATAATTAACATCATTTCTGTACATTTATAAGAGAGTTTGTAGAGCTTCCACAGGCATCTAGCTTAGGAAGTGGATGCCACTCCTGCTTCCCATGATGAATCAATCTGGAAGCTCATCCAACTGTTGTACATAATGGGTAACCATTATGGTATTTTAACACTACTATGGAATAGTGTTCACTATTAGAGGAACTCCAAGTTGCTCAGTACAACCAACAGACAAATGATTGCTGTGTCTTTTAAAAAATATTCTTCTAAAATTAATAGGATTTTAAAGGCACACCCTTGAGCAGGGCTACAGCCTTATCCTGAGTCTAAGGCTCAAAGGCCACCCACTTTTGAGGGGGAAAAAGAACATTAACACACAATAAAAAGGACCCCAGAAACTTCCCTTGCCTGACTGCCATCAAGACGAGCAGCCATTGAGATGCCAGCCAACCAGCCAGCCAGCCAGCCGACTTCCAGAGTGGAGGGAGACTCCAGTTCCCAGGTCCCAGGCCAGCCCCAGTAAAAGATTAAAGTTCCATCTGTTAAAGTGATCTAACTATGGCATCTTTGTTATAGCAACACTAGATACCTAAGACACTCATCTGTGACGAGTGTAAGACCGGGACAGGCACAAATTTTAAGTCAAGGCCAACACAAAATGACAAATAAGAGAAATTAACATATTAGGATTTATATGCAAAAAATAATTCATTTTAAATCTTAAGGTACTGCTCCTTCCAACATTTATCTACTGATCTTAAGGATGCTAATGACCAGAAAATAATTTCAATAGATTGAATTTTGGAAAGAGTTGAGTTCTACCTAATTATATAGATATTTATACCTAAATATCTACCTAATTACATAGATATCATGTTGTTGTTGTTGAGAACCCTTGAGTTGGAACTGATCCATAGCTGACTCTCCAGTGAATTTCCAGATGCTGTTAATCACATGGGAGGAGATTGCCCATCCTTCCCCCACGGAACAACTATTGGATTAGAATCTCATGATTTTGGGACTGAAGTTGTTAACAATTTTATCTTGCTTGTATCCACAATTAACACTCTTAGCACCAGCAGTCAGGAAATCAAAAGACAATTTATTTTAGGAAAGTCTACTGTCAGGGACTTCTCCAGTGTGCTAAAGAGCAATAATATCAGTCTAGAGATTAAGGTGCACCCGATCCAAGCCATGGTCTTCTCAATTGCTTGCTATGCATCTGAGAGCAGGAAAAGGAGTAAGGATGACAGAGCAGTTAATGCCTTTGAACAGTACTGAAGTAGAGTACTGGGCATACTACAGCCTGCCAAGAGAGCAGACAGATCTGTCCTGGAGAGGGTGAAATCAAGTTGCTCTTGGGAGGCAAGGATTTGAAAACATCTCGCGTACTTTGGGCATGATGCCAGAAAGTACTAGTCTTTGGAGAGGGATATAATGCTTGTAAGGGCAAAGGGTTAGCTCAGAAGAAGAAGACCCTGCATGAAATGGATTGATACACTGACTGTGGCAATGGATCAGGTGAGTCAGAGATGGTGAGGTTGGCTTGGGACACATCAGAGTTCAGAGCCATTGTTCATAGGATTGTTACGAGTCATAGTCAACTTGATGGCATATAACAGCAACAACATACAGATATTTGTTAAAGAAAAGATTTCTCAGAGAAATGTAGTAATTTTGGAATTTGAAGAGGAATATAAAACACAAGTAAAACCTTGCTGGAGAGTATTGAAAACCCACTAGAATAGTACATTGACTAGGAAGTGGCAGAAATTCAAGCTGGATTAAGAAGGGGTCATAGAAGGAGAGATTTAATGGATGATGTCCATGGATGTTGGCTGACAGTAGAGAATAAAAAAAAAAATTTATTTATGTTTTATCCACTATTCAAAGGCATTGGACTGTATGGATCAAAACATATTAATGATAACATTGAGAGGAATGGAAATTTTAGAACACTAATTTTCTGATGCAAAATCTACACAGAGACCAAAAAGGAGTTGTTTGAATAGAACAAAGGAACACTCTATTATATAAAATTAGGAAAGATATATGCCACATTATACACTTTTGAAATACCTATTAAATCTGTATGCTGAGCAAATAATTTGAGAATGGGACTATATGAAGAACAATGTTGCATCAGGAAGACTCTTCAACAACTTGTGTTATGCCATTGATATAATCGTGCTTGCAGAAAGTGAATAACACTTGAAGTATTTACTGCAGAATATAAAAACTGCAGTCATCAATATGAATTATACATCAACATTAAGAAAATGAAATACTCACCCCTGTACCTAAGTGCCATCTACAAGGTGGCATCGTGATAGATGGAGAAGGGATCAAAATTGTCAACAATTTCATTTTACTTAGATTCACAACCAACCCATGACAGCATCAGTCAAGAAATCAAAAGATGCATTGCATTAGGCAAACTTGCTGTCAAAGACTACTTTTTGCTAAAGAGCAAGGATATCTATTTACTGATTCGGGTGCCCCTGTTCTAAACCATGTAATTTTCCACTGCTTCCTATGGATCTGAAAGTTGGACAGTGAATAAGGAAGAATACAGAAAAACAAATCACTTTGAACTGTGTTATTGGAGAAGAGTTGGATGAGAACAAATGAACTTCTCATGAATGAAGTCCATCAAAGTGCTCCTTAGAAGTAAAGATAGTGAAACTTAGTCTCACATATTTGGGCATGTTATCAGGTGGTAGCAGTCCTTGGAAAAAAGATACCAAGCTGAGAAAGGTGGAAGGTCAGTGAATGAGAGTAAGACCCTCAATGAGACGGGTCACACACAGACTACAGTAATGTACTTGAGCACGATCGAGAATGTGAGGCAAGGGCAGGATTCAAATCTGTTGTTCATAGGTTTGATAAGAGTTGTAATTGACTCAATGCCACCTAAAAACAAGACTTCTGTAGGGAGTTGCTCTGCTAACCTGAAAATCACTAATCTTTTTGGTGGTTGGAACTCACTAGCAGCTTCTCAGGTAAAAGATGGACAATTTCTTCCAGTTTAGTTTACAGCCTCAGGAATCCAAAGGAGAATCACAATGACTTGAGCTATTGAGTTGTGAGAAGGAGTAAAACTGTTCATAGAGTTTCTAAGGTTGAAATGTTTTACAGAAGAGTGCCACATCTTTCTCTCTTCTCTTAAAGTGTCTGGTGAATTAAAATTGCTGCTTGTTTTGTTTTGGTTTAGTTTTTAGTAGCTGAATTCTTTAACCACTGCACCAAAGGAACGTTTTAGGATGAAGGAAGTGGAAGTTTATTCAGCAGACTTCTTGATTAGACAGCACCACCCATAACACTGCATTTGGTTCTAGAGATGAAACTTTGAAAATAAATTATAAGAGCATTAAGAATAAAATTGTTAGACTGATTAAAGAATTTGAAGCCCTAACAATCAAGATGAAATATTGTGTCCAGAGATGAGGGCCTCATCATTAGGGAGATAATAAAGCCTTGAAGACTGTACTCAACTCATGGGTCAGAAGTTTTAACATCATGGTTAAAAGGGCTGGCTGGGGATCTTTTGTGAAAAACAATGTATTCAAACTTTGTAAATAAATCATATGTATATATTTTTTAAAAGGCTGATAAGTATAGTAATTTCAATTGTTATAAAGAACTTGATAGCAGTTGAAGCCAAGCAAAATAGAAGTGAATCATCAGAAGATAATGAGTTCCCCATCAGTGTTCAAGCATTTGGATAACAACATATCACTGAGATCACAGAAAAAAAAAATTAAAAATGAAACTGCATTACTTCATTGATCACAGCAACTCCCCCCCCCAAAAAACTGTTTCTTTAATCAACATCTTGGGTAAATTGCTTTCATACATTATATAGTGTAATATAAGCTATTGGTTGAATTGTGTTATCTAAAAATAAGCCAACTTAGGTAGGTCATGAATTTCATTACTCTGTAATTCTTCTTCATTTTTCCATATGATGTAATTATCCTTTATGTTGTAAATTCAAACTTCTTTGATGTTAACAGGGAGCTCTTCTGGCCTAGTGGGTAGGGAGCAACAAGCTGGAGGGTGAGCTATGAGTCAGACCATGGTAAAGAGTTACCATTTTGGAAGGTTAGCTACGAGTCGGATCTGACTCAATGGCACATAACAACATGATATTGTTATTGTTATGTGCTGTCAAGTTGACTATGACTCATAGTGACCATATTTATTAGGTCTGAATCATGCTCTAATCCTGAGCCAGTCTCACTGTCTCTGACGCACTTACCAACATTCCTCTCACCCAGGGTCTTCCTCTCTTACTGTCCCTCCACCCTCCCAAGTATGCTATGCTTCTCTAAAGACACTGGTCCCTCCTGGCTAGATGCCCAAAGTATGCAAGACGGAGTCTCAAAATGAGAGAATATTAGTGGCAGTTTGTTAATTAGGCCAGATACAATCTACAAATCAGGTTATATTTTGAGTCAATCTCTTTGAGACATAGAAGAGATGAAACAATCAAGCAGAGGGTGGGAAATCAGTACCACCAAGAAAGAAAAGCCAGTCTATCAGTTGGACCTAGGGTTCCTGCATGGTGAACATTTAGATCCAGGAAAAGAGTAATGCCATGACACACAGTGAGTTCTAAAGAATGCTGGGTATGAAGATGCTGTAAGAAGTTAAGGAATTTTCTCTAGTACTGAAAAAAGGGGAAAGGGAGGGAGGGAGATGGAAGGAGGGAGAGAGAGGGGCAGGCAGGCAGAGGGGCTTTCCTTCGGTCTGACATGCTGAATTTGGATTTCTAGCCTCCTAAACTATGAGATGAGAAGTTGTGCTGAAATACTGAAGAAATGCAGTTTGAATCCACCAGCTTCTCTGCTGAAGAAGGATGGGAAATCTCCACATGATTTACTGTCTCTAGAAACCCGCTGGAGGGTCAGCTATGGGTCTTTTCTGACTTGACAGCAAGGAACATCAAACTGTGAGATTATAAATATATTTTGTTAAAAGCATTTACTTTGTGGTATCTATGTTATAGATGCATTGAATAACCAAGACAGTACATATTTTTAAAGATAGTACAATTTTGTAGATTGTTTTTCCTGTGTTGTTTTAGGCAAGTGTTTAAAGAAGGGCAATTGAGTTTTCCATTAGAATGGCAGGATATAGAAACATGTCAGGAAACAGCCCTGGAGAATCAAGAAAACATCAGAATGGAAATCAGAGATCAAGTTAAGGTTAAGAATCAGTCTTAGGCAGGTAGAAGCTGAATGGTTACCAGGAGTGAGCAGTGAATCACTTAGTATTGCTCTATTTTAATTTTTCCAATGTACTAAATCCATCTATACCTCCAGGCCTTCACTGTAGGTGTTTTTCTGCTTGGTATGTGGTTTCTTCTGATCTTTTCATAACTAGCCCATAACATGCGGATCTCCACTAAAAGGTCACTTTGTGAGTGGCCTCTCTAATCACACTCAAAGAGGGAGTAAGGTTAATCTTTTCACAACAACCATACTACTTTCTCTGTAAAGTTCTAACTCCTAACTGATATTGATTTTCTAGTTTATTTATGATCTCATCCTTCTGACATGTAATCTCTAGAGAATTCTGGTTTTGCCTGTCTTGCTCATACCCAATGCCCACAGTCTAAAACAGTGCCCAAGACTCATGAATATATATTAAATGAAGATTCAGAGAATAGCATGAAGAAACAGAAACCCGGCCAGTTCCATGAACTGTTGATAACAGAAGTTCAAAGAGAAGACCACAAACGAAAATCATTGTGATGCAGGAAGAGGCATTAGGTTCTCAAATCCCCATATATAAATGGATAATATTTCACTCAAAATCCAGGCATGGGAGCTTGGGAGACTGGTATGCTATTGCAAGAAATAGAGAAGCTATCTGTCTAAGGGAGGGGAAAAATACTCATTAACTAGGTTTTTATATTGGTTTGCATACAATATTTGTAAACATGGTATTTCATTCATTTACCTTGTATTTCACATATTCCTTCATCCACATTGTGTTTTGTACAATTATTTCTATATATATCATTTTATGAAATTAATCACAATTGATCTATGCTCACTATCACCTCATCTTTTCAGGTCCCTAATTCCTGCATGCCCTCTCTTCACACACCAAACTCTGTGATCCCGTTATTCCCCCCCTCCCTATTATCAGCCTTAATTCCCTCTTCTCCTTTCTCCTTTGGATTTTTATCTACATTTTACAAGTATATTTCTGTTTCTACAATGATAATTTCCATTAATTACTTTTATAGAAATTCTTGTCCACTTGGGTTTATAGCCCAAAAAGGTGGGAGGAATAATTAGCTGGTGAACAAAATTTTAAATACGATTTATGAGAGCATTTCATAACAAATATAGTAGTGACTCTGTAATTTTTCTCCCAATCCCTGAAAGGAAAAGATAGGGAATCACTAGCAATCAGTCAAGTATTTTTAGTTAAAGATTGTGACTAGATTATTATCATTCTTTAAAATAAATAATATCTGTCTTGGAGAGGGTGAAACCAAGTCTCTCCTTGGAGGCTAGAAGTTTGAAGCTCTGCCTCACTTACTTTGGGCATGTGGCCAGGAAAGATTGGTTCTTGGAGAAGGACATCATGCTTGGAAGGGTGGAGGCACACACAGCACAGGAGAGGAAGACCTCAGACAAGTTGAATTGGGGTCATCGAGGTTAGTGTGTCAGAATTAGTGAGACTGGCTTGGGACAGGGAAGGGTTCAGAGCTGCTGTACATTGGGACACTATGCATGGCAGGTGACTCAACCAATAACATTCTATGACAGGTTTGGAAGCAAGAGTGGCATCCACTTCCCAAACAACTTGCCTCTGGAAACTATGAACTTTGATAAATGTTGATAGTTGTAGAGGGGCTTCAGGCCTTTTGTTCACAGGGTTGCTATGAGTTGTGCTCGACTCAAAGGCAATCAACAACAACAACTAACTACTAAATAA
>NW_006399907.1:388539-409501 GCF_000299155.1 Elephantulus edwardii | reverse complement strand
TAAATAAATAAATAAATAAATACTTTTTAAAAAATGACTACATTGTGAAGCAAAAGAACAGCAGAAAAAGAGAACACATATTTTACACTCTTTATTCACAGAGAGTTTTCTCTTTCTTTCTCACTCCAGTGAGAAACTCCAGTGAATTTTCAGAGGCTGTAAATTGTCTAGGAGGAGATTGCCCATCTTTCTCCTTTGGAGCATCTTCTGAATTTGAACCACTTGCTTTTGGTTTGACAGTGCACCTCCTTACCCACTAGACAGACCAGTAGAGCTCTGTGGTGCTCAACTTTGCAGCACCATAACCATCTGGGCGATTTAAAGGAAAAAACCAGCACCAAACCACCAAGGAAGTAGATTTGCTTAGAATCTCTGAGGGTGAGGTCCTAGCATCAGAAGTTTTAAAAATACTTTCCTGAAATATTTCTAGTATGTAGTTAGCTGAGGACAATGAGACCAAGTGATGAGAAAGAGGGGAAATTAAAGACCACCTTTAACACCACCTTTTATGAGAGTCAGTTGAAACTGGTGAGATGGTTGCAATTTAAATTTAAGTCCCTGGTTTCAAATTTAAATATTTTAAATATGATATTTTATATTGAACTGTAACTTCTTAAATTATTATAAATTTTTCCACCAAAAGATTCAACTCATTGATGCCTAGAAGATGTTCAAAAGAGGGAAACTATCCAGAAAGAATAAGAACAGACCATTAGAGACAGAATATCATTGATCTTTAGAAATGGTCACTGTATACTAAAAGTTTTAACCTTTCAGGGTAAAGATTGTGAGCTACTAAAATATTCTGTTAGCTGGGACTGTGATTATTATTTCTTTGTAGATATTTGAAGTTTAAATCATATTATATCTTTTGAGACATTTAAATCAAATTTCACCTAGTGGAAAGGAAACAGACAAGATGATTTAGGGAAATTATATTCAAAACAGAGTTTATTTATTGTTATAAGGCTTTGCTCAGGAACTTTTGATGTTGGTTCATGGTATCCTGTACCATAACTGCATGATTCATTTTTAGAAAAATAATGAAATGACTAATGGAACGCCCGGTGTGGGACTGGACACATGCCCGATCCTTGACTGCTGTGACAGTGTGGCATACTCCAGGAAAGGGACACTCTGCTTCCTTTTTCTTCTCCTAGTTCTGTCAATCAGCTTTCCACATGCCATATTTAGT
Organism: Elephantulus edwardii; assembly: GCF_000299155.1. Taxonomy (NCBI): domain Eukaryota; kingdom Metazoa; phylum Chordata; class Mammalia; order Macroscelidea; family Macroscelididae; genus Elephantulus; species Elephantulus edwardii. The sequence continues at coordinate 408,306 of NW_006399907.1, read as the reverse complement.
TCTTTGGGCTACTGCTTCTCTCTTATTCTATATTAGGGAGCTCTCGTGGCCTAGAGGTAAGGCATTTATTTCACTGCTAATCCAAAGGCAGACAATTAAAATCCTCCAGAAGCTCTATAGGAGAAAGATGGGCAATCTTCCCTTGTGATTTACTGCCTCAGAAATCCTGCTGGGCCAGGGGTGGGTCTGGGATTGCCTGTGAATTCATTCCAATTTTACAGCACTTAACAACAATAACAACAAGATGATATTGGATAGTCAATTATGTTCCAGTAAGGCACAATATTGTTATCAAATGGTAGCATAATTGTCTCCACTTTACATATGAGAAGAGTCTTGGAAATGTAACATTACTGACCTCAGTCACATAGCTAATAAGTGGTAAAATCACAGCTTCATTTTAAAAGTCTTGCTTCAGAGTCTTGAGTCCATAGGCACTACATTTAGTCCTTCATCTTTCCACTGGAGATAAATTCCCAGGTTACACTCTGGGCAGCTGTCCACTAAAGTCGGATTCTATCTATCTACCCTGTGTACTGGGAAATGTGTGCCCTTTTCCAGTCCCCAGGACATTGATCGGTCACACTCACCATAAATACCACACTTAAGATTTGTGACGCTTGGAAAAATCTCTCCAAAGAGGAGAACAGAAGACAGGCAAGCATACTTTGTTATCACAGTTTTTGGTTTTGCTCTGAAGGACATTCCAATGTACTTTAATCTCTCTCATCAACAGTCTCTATTTCCCAGGAGAAGAAGGTAGGGTTAGGACTATGCTCACTTTGTGGCTAGTTCCACTAGACTTTCCTTCATGCACTGAAGTTAAACACTCCTGCTAAGATCATTCCTAGTAAAAGGTTTAAGGTATCTTCTCTACTTCACTACAGCATGTCTTCTACATTTATTCACAGATGTGTACATATATTGTTGTTCTTGTTAAGTGCCATTGAGTTGTAAACAACTAATAGAGGCTCTATGAACAAAAGACCTTAACATTTGTATAACTTTCACTGTTTCTCCAGGTTCATAGAGTTTCCAGAGACAACGTACTTCAGAAGTGGATGCCACGCCTGCTTCCAAGCTTGTTTTAATTGGGAAGCTCCATCAAACACTGTCCATCATTATCGCATTTGACAGATCAGTGTCAGTGTTTAGCATCACAGCAACCGGTTACCTCTGTACAGCAAACAGACAGACCAGGGCTATGCGGCTTAGAAGAATGTTTGACCAAAAACAAAACCAGATTTAAAAACAAATGTGTTTTTAAATAGGGAGCTGAATACAATCAACTCACATCTAATAGTGAGTAAACATTCCACTCTAATCCTCATCAGAATCAGAAAACAAACCTCTGTAGATTCCGGGCCACTCCAGAAGACTTCCAACCTAGATTCCAGCCCCATGCTGCTGACTAAATGCATTTTTAAGTAGGGGGTCAAATGCAATCAACTCATGTCCAATAGCGAGTAAACATTATGCTCAATAAATATATACATGTATCTTTGTGGCTTAGTGGTAAGGACTTGAACTTCTAACTCAAAGGCAGACAATTCAAATCCACCAGCTTTTCCATTGGAGAAAGATTGGAAATTTCCTTTCATGTTATTTACTGCCTCTGAGGCGATTGTCCATCCTTCTCATGTGAAGCAGATGGTGTATTCAAACTGTGTGCCTTTCAGATTGCAGCACATTTTCTTACCACTAGGCCACCTTTTCTTAAGAAGAGCTAGATAACAAAAGAATTTAAGATAAGTAGACTCATCAACAATCTGTGTTATGCAGATGACACAACCTTGCTTGCTGAAACTCAGGAGGACCTGAAGCACTTGCTGCAGAAAGTAAAGAACGGCAGCCCTAAGTATGTATTGAAGCTCAACATCAAGAAAACAAAGATTCTCACCATTGGACCAATTGGCAGCATTATGATAGATGGTAAAGAGATTGAGATTTTTGTCAATTTCAGTTTGTTTGGCTCTATAATCAACACTCTTGGTACCAGAATGGAATACTATGCTGCATTAAAAAACAAGGAACTCATGCAATATTACTCAAAATGGTTGACTCTGGAGAACATTATGCTGAGTGAAATGTCTCAGTCACAAAGGGACAAATATTGCATGGTGCCACTGTTGTAGAATGGGACTGTCCTTGGGGTTGGGGAGAGACTGAGTAAGATGGGTTCAATAATGTATGCTGCTCTGAAACAGAGAAGGGAGAAAACTGTTTAAAAGAGATATGTGATTAGGTATTTCTGTCATGACAGGACTCTATAGCGATGGCTACATGGTGGAGTGGACCTGGGGGAGGGTTTGTAAAATAATGAAAGAATCTTTTCTTTTACTTCTCCAAGAGGGTAATGTCTGGTGGGGGGGAGCCTTGAGAGGGGACAAATCTACAACAATGAATGAATGGAAATCCAAAGCCTCTGTAAATTTTCACTGAAATTAATAACAAATTTAAATTAAAAAAAATTAAGTTAGAGTAAGGATGGCAATGAAACCACCTTACCTCTGTAACTTGATTTGTGCCACTATTAGAACCTCTACTCAGAATATTATTGCTTTTCCATTTTTGACTCATGCACTTTTAACTTGTTAGTTAAATTTGTATCTTCTAGGCTGCAACACTTTCATGATACATCTTCAAAGATATGAACATGTACGGCTAAGCACAATTGATAACAGTGCATCTAAATTCCAAAATCAATCTCCATAATAGTCTATGTGTTTCCTGCTGCCAATGGGGGCCCTTTAGAGTAGTGAGAGAAGACATTCTCCCTGAAACCCACAGCGTCCCTTTTCAGCAGGAAGTAGCTAAGAGAATACGCCATCCCCTTTTCCTTATGAATCAGGGTGAAGTCTCTCTCAGGGAGGAGTGATAGGGAATGGCAAGGGACACACTGACAAAGGAAATTAATCAGAACTGGCTTTGACAAGCACTGTGGCAATTGGACAATTAAAACAGACATGGGGGGGGGAAGAAGAACGAACTGGGGAGGAGGGTGGAGAAAACAGTGCAACAATGAATGAATGAAAACCCAAAATCTCTGTAAATGTTCATTAAAACTAATAAAATTTAATAAAAAAAGGACAAATTGCATTGGGAAAGTCTGCTGTTAGAGACCACTCCAAAGTACTGAAGAGCAATGATGTCAGTTTGGAGACTAAGGTGTACCTGATACAGGCCACGGTCTTTGCAATTACTTGCTATGCATCAGAGAGCTGGACAATGACTAGGGAAAATAGAAGGAGAGTTGATGCCTTTGAGCTGTGGTGCTGGAGAAGAGTATTGATTATACCATTGTTTGCTAAGAGAACAAGTTCGTCCTGGAGAGGGTAAAGTTAGGCTGCTCTTTGTGGGCAAGAATTCTTTAGTTCATCTGATATATTTTGGACATGTTGCAAGGTGGAATCAGTTCTTAAAGAGGGACATCATGCTTGGGAGGGTAGAGAGACAGTGCAAGAGAGGAAGAACCTCAATGAGATGGATTGATTACATCACTGGGGTAATGGGGATAGGTGTGTTAGAGACAATAAGATTGGCAAGGGATAGAGCACAGTTTAGGGCTGTTGTTCATAGGGTCGCTATGAGTCGCAGGTGACTTGATGGCACATAACAACAACAGCAACAGAAAATCTACCAAATATAGAATCTTAAAGCTTTGGAAAAGAAACAAGTGATTATTTACTGATTTGTTCTTATCATATTGAATTATAAATTATAAAATGCAGATGTGGAAAAGTTGAAAATATATATGATTTTAATGAGAGAAAGTTGTATAACAAGGTGTGTTCTATATTTTAAAAACATTGTTTCACTGCATGTATGACACTTTACTGTGGAATATTTAGACTTAATCGTATTAATATAGCTGTGCAAATGGAATGCTAGGGTTTGAGTAGGGACTCAAGTTAATGGGGTGCAAATTGATGGAGTTAGCATAGAATATATCTGGTGTTTTTGTCTATCAGTGCCCCTTTTCCTTAAGTATATCTATTCATTTTAAAGAATACTTTTCCACTCTTCTATTATAATGGTAATCTTCACAATTACTTGCTATGCATCAGAGAACTGGACAATGATTAAGGATGACAGGAGAATTGATGCTTTCGAATTGTGGTGCTGGAGAAGAGTCTTGAACATACCATGGACTGCCAAGAAAACAAATAGGTCTGTGTTGGAGAAGGTGAAACCAATTTTCTCTTTGGAGGCTAGGATTTTGAAGCTCTATTTCACATACTTTGAGCACGTGTCCAGGAGGGATGGGTCCCTAGAGAAGAACATCATGCTCAGAAGGGTAGAGGGAGAGTGTAGGAGAGGAAGACCCCAGATGAGATGAATTGATACAGTAACTGGGACAATGGGGTTTGGTGTGTCGGAATCAGTGAGATTGGCTTAGGACAGGGCAGGGTTCAGAGGTGCTGTACATAGGGTTGCTATGGGTTGCAGGTGAATGGTATATAGCAACAACAGCAACATATTAGTAGACTCTAGGTTGATCCAAGCCTAGCCAATGATAACACAAATCTTGCTACTGGGATTAGTTCAGATTCAGTAACCTGACACATACTGGGTCAAGAATAATCTATTCCAAAGCTTTGTATTATCAGGAAAGATAAACATTTCTTCAACAATCAGAAGACTACATATTTATGATATAAAGATAAAACTAATGGTGACCATTTTAATGTAGAGCAAATGTGGCTGAAAATGAGGGCAACACACCAAAAAGTTGATTTTTTTGGTGCTTTTGAGTTGACCACACTTCATAGTGACCCTATGAATAACAGAGTAAAACCATGTCCTGTCTTGTCCCATCATCATGATGTGAGTCATGCTTAAGTCCATAAATGCAGTCACTGTGTCAACCCATCTTCCTGAGGTTCTTCCTTTGAAAAGGATTTCTCTGACCCTCTACATTTTTCAGCATGGTGTTTTTTTTTCTAAGAATTGACCCCTCCTGACAGTATTTCCAAAATATGTGAGATGAAGTTTTACCATCTTTACTTCTAGAGAACACTCTGGGAGTATTTCCTCAGAGACAAATTTTGTGTGGTGTGGTGTTTTGTTTGTGTTTTCAGTCCATGGGATATTCAATATTGTTCACCAATAGTACAATTCAAAGACATCAATTCTTTTCAGTTATCCTTATTCATAGTTGAACTTTCAGAGGCATAGGAAGTAATTGAAAATACGTGTCTTGGATCAGGTACACTTCAGTCTTTAAACTGACATCCCAGTCTCCAGCATTTCAAAGAGATTCTTTATAGCACATGACTACTACTGCCATGAATGTTGATTGTGGATTCAAGTACAATGAAATTGAGACACCTTTAATCTTTTCTCCATCTATTTATGACATTACCTATTGGTTGGTCCAATGGTGACAATTTTGGTTTTCTTGCATCTACACTGAAGGTTTTAGTCTTCTTCAGTAAGTGCCCAAATCATCTTTAGTTTCTGCAAACAAGGTTGTGTTATCTATATACTGTAGACTGTTGATAAGTCTTCCTCTATTTTCTTAATGCCACATTCTTCAATAGTTCAATTTCGTATGGTCTAGCCAAAAAAGGTAGAGAGAGACACATATCTGAAAGAGGTGAATCTCCCTCTTCCTACATTCAGTAACCTCTTGTGTTTCCCAAATGTGTGAGGCGTAATTTTTGTTGTTAGTGTTAAACTAATGTGGGAAGTGTTTTCGTTCTTTACATTTACTGGGAGGGGACTGCCATATGGGATAAAAAATGCTATTTTTACTAGGTCATCTAAAAATGTAAATGAAATGATATACTGTTAACTGATAGAATGGAACACTGGTGATGTAGTCTGAAATATGTTGTATTGTCAAACAAAAGGTGGGGTATCTCCAGGTTTGACTCTACCAGCAGTTCCATGGGAAAGATATGGGAAATTTTTTCCTCTATCAATAAGTCTATTGTCTTTATCTGAAAAATCTTCATAGAAAATTGGTCTAGCTGTTGGAAGCCTGCTCCTGACCTCTGAGCAAGTTCGCCTTCTTCTGAGCTACTCAATAGTTCTTCTGATCAAGAGACATCTTGGAGCAATTCCATCTCTTTTTTAACATCTTTTTTAGTCTTTTTCTCATAAACTGGATTCTCTTGTATGGCGGTATGTGGTTTCTTACACATCTCCTCCACCATGTCTAGAGCTACAGTGTTTTTTTAGTACTGAGAGGATTGTTTCTTGTAAGCATTCTCATCTTCTTCCAGTAGATAATGTATATAATTTGCAACATTCTGATCCATGATGTGTTTCCAATGTACTTATGCATTGAATTCCTTGCTTTCTTAATTATAATCAGTGAATCTGGTTGGTCCTGTATGGAATAGACACACCTCCATCCACTGCCCCCTTCAGAGTTCCAAACCCTTAATTTCCTGTAGTAGATCTGGCAAGAGCTGTATTCAAATAGCAGGTGAAGGTACCTGGTTAGCCAACAATGCTCGTCCACATTGCACTCATCTCCAGTTACCTCCATGTGGCCTTGACAGATCTTATCCATGTCAAACCTATTGAGAAGCCTGAGGTTCAGCAGCAGGCCAGCACAATATGCTGCAGCATAATTTGTCAGGCTAACTTTCACAGGATACTTTGGAAGTTCAAGAGCACTGGCTGCACAGACTATGATATCCACTTCTATACAGGCATAAAGCCATCTGGCAAATTCTGTCTCTTGGTTGCACAAACTATCATCTGTATTTGGGGGTGTTGTACTTATTTTTATCCTGGATTACTAAACATTTCCAAGCATAGTAATCAGTTTTACCCTCATGTCATGTTCTAGATTTCCCTTGATATCTCTTGAAGGAGACATTATCCTTGACAACTTTAACAAACGCCATCTTGTGGAACAGAGACATGAGTCCTTGGCTTGCTGAAGATCTGCAGGCCAAACAGCTCCGCATGAAGGTAGGAGGGAAGGAAGCAGTATGGGCGATCTCATCCCGTTAAAAATAACAGTCTCAGAAAACTGATGGAGGGTTATTATGTGTTGGAATTGACTGATGGCAGTGATTTTGGTTTTAGTTTGAGACCTATAGAGATTATTTCTTCCAGCTTTTCAATTTTAGAAGTATAGATAAGTAAACTAAAGTTTAGTAATAAACATTTAAAATAATCAGGGAAGATTCTTTCCAACTACAGCCATGTGATTATAATCACAAAAATGAGCAGTGGATTGCTCAAGGATCTTCGAGGATTTAAATTTCTCGCAATTAACTGCAAATGCTAAGAACTAAATCAATTAAGTCCAGCCAAGGAAGAATGAAATTCAATGAAAAAAAAACAACCACAAGAGTAAAATATGTTGAGTTTATAATGTGCTCAACTGTAGGAATGATAAGGATGACAGAACAACACAGGTTCAGATCTGTTGTTCATAGGGTTGCTATGAGTTCTACTCAACTTGATGACATAAAACAACTAATTGAAAAAGAATGAATTTCTTTTCCTGAAAAGTTATTTCATTCTTCCTTCAAACGTAGAAGGCTGCATAGTGGAGTGGACCTGGAGAGAAGGATTGTAAAACAATGAAAGAATTTTTCTTTTACTTTTCCAAGAGGGGAGTGTACTTGGGGGCTGGAAGGACTGGGAGGGGAGGAAAAAATGTAGCAATGAATGAATGGAAATCCATAGTATCTTTAAATTTTTACTGAAAATAATAATAATAATAATAATAATAATAATAACAACAACAACAACCACAACCACAAAAAAACCAAAACAATCATGCATCCAAAACCATGAACCAGTTCATTTAATATTGTTGTTGTTATGTGTTGTTGAGTCACTTGCAACTCATAGTGATCCTATATACTACAGCTCTGAACCCTGCTCTATCCTAAGCTAATTTTATTGTCTCTGACACACCAATCCTCATTAACCCGGTCACTGAGTCAATCCATGTCATCAAGGGTCTTCTTCTCTTACACTGTCCCTTCACCCTCCCAAGAATGATGTCCCTCTCCAAAGATTGGCCTCTCCTGGCAACATGCGCAAAGTATGTCAGATGGAGGTTCAGAATCCTTGCCTCCAAGGAGCAGCCTGGTTTCACCTTCTCTAGGATGAATCTGTTTTCTTAGCAGTCCATGGTATATTCAATACTCTTCTCCAGCACTACAGTTCAAAGGCATCAACGCTCCTTCTATCATCCCTAGTCATTATCTAGCTCTGAAGCATAGCAAGCAATTGCAAAGACCATGGCCTGGATCAGAAGCACCTTAGTCTCCAGACTGACATCGTTGCACTTCAGAGAGGTTCCTGACAGCAGAGTTTTCCCCAATGCAATTTTTTTTTAATTTTTTTTTAAATTTCCTGGCTACTGGTACTGAGTATTGATTGTGGAGCCAAGCAAACTGAAGCTGTTAACAGTCTCAGTCTCTGTCTCTTCATCATTTATCATGATGCTGCTAATTGGCCCAGTGGTGAGAATCTTTATTTTCTTGATGTTGAGCTTCAATCATATTTAAGGCTGCAGTTCCTGACCTTGTGCAGCAAGTTCTTCAAGTCCTCCTCAGTTTCAGTAAGCAAGGTTGTGTTGTCTGCATAACGTATGTTGTTGATGAGTATTCCTCCAATACTGATGCCATATTTCTTCTCAGAGAGCTCAGCCTCCTGGATAATCTGTTCTGCATACAGATTGAAAAGATATGAAGATAGAATACATCCCTGTTGTATACCTTCCCGATTTTGAACCCTGTAGTGTTTCCTTATTCTGTTCTGACATCTGCATCCTGGTCCAAGTATAGGTTTCTCATGAGCACTATCAAGTGTTCTGGGATTCTCATTCTTCTCAGAGTCAGCCACAAGTTTGTTGTGATCCATACAGTCAAATGCCTTTGCACAGTCAACAAACCACAGATAGACATTCCTTTGGTACTCTCTGCTTTCAGCTAAGATCTATCTAAAGTTAGCTATAATATCTCAAGTACCACAGCCTCTTCTAAACCCAGCCTGCACATCTGGAAGTTCTCTATTGATGTGCTATTTCAGTAGTTTTTGGGTAATTTTCAGCAGAATCTAAAATGTTCATTTATTATGTTTATACACGAATGAAATAACAAGCCATCTACTTGAATTAAACTTTGATTAAAATTTTAGTTAGACATCATCTTAAACTTTACTTTCTTAGAAACTACTAGTATTTTTGCATTGCCAAAGTTGAATTAGGAAAAATAGTCACATTAGTTGTTTGGCAAGACAGCTAGTTGTCTAGATAAAGTTTCCACTCTTCCATAAACTGACTGCTGTGATGTGTGATATCTTTAAAAATTACACTTGGGAAAAAGAAAAACAAGGTAATCTGTATTTTCAAACATATTTATTTCACTAATTTATTATAGCTCAACTGAATGGTGGAATTATGGGTTGGGTTTTTTTGTGTGCTGCTTTTAGAGATTTCTGGACAGAAAAGGAAAATATTAGCCCTTTGAAAACAACAGAGCACAATGGAAATATTCACTACCATATGAGCATGATATATTAATAGTAAGGGGACTGTGTCAATTTATTATCAGTCTGAAACACAGGGCATACTACTCTTTATCTTACAGTACAGGCTTCTCTGAGAAGTGCACATGTTAAAACAAAGCTGCACTGATAGCTCTAATTACTGAAGATAATAGGATACAATAAAGATGTTCTTCTGGAAAAGTAAAGCAATTGGTCTCACTTAAAACAGTCATACGGAGCTCAAAAATCTTTCCCCCTGCTAACAGAGAAAAAAAAAGGAGCCATAAAGGTCATGAATATTGATCAGAAGCAAATATAAATAGACTTTGAATAGAAAAGACTGAGGTCACTAATGCATGTGACAGAAACTCTGTGATTAGTAGCAACTTCAGTACAAAGACTAATGACCTGAACTACTGCAATGATTTGTAAAGTAATTGATTATTTTCTGTGTCTTCAAAAAGCAAATACATTTGCTCAGCTGATCACATGGTAATTATATGGAAAGTAAGACCTGGAAGAAAATAAGTATTGATGATTTAACATTGACATTAGATGAATAGGTGTCAGCCCTTATTATGTATAATATGAGGACCAGAAGAACTTCCTCTCTTCAAAGACTCATAGAACTAGCAAAATAAATAATAATCCCTATAAATTGTGTGAAATGGTATATATTCAATTGGCTGAAAATATTAATGTTTTGTTGTATTACAAGGAATCCCTGGGCAAAAGGCTTTCCACAACTGCTATTAAAATAGTCTGGACCTTGTGTAAAGTTTCAATGAGGTTTCTAGGGTGTGAAATTTAAGAGTCACTGAAACTGAATGCCTCATAATTTTCATTCTAAACACTTAACTCAACCCTCCCTGCCACCAGAATGGAAACATTTAATTTTCCATACAAACTGTGTATTTTTTATAAAATGAGAACATACACTATATATAATCCTAAACTTGCAAGATTTATCCAATAATATATGACAAACTTCTTCCCATGTAAATATATACATTGTTGTTTTGAACTCTTGAGTTGGTCCTGTCTCATACCTAACCCTCAAATTGGTTTTATAAAGCAGTAAATCACATGGGAGTTGATTGCCATCTTTCTTCTGTGGAGCAGCTAGTGGATTAGAATCCCATATCTTTGGATTGATAGTGCAAATCTTTACATTAGGCCACCAAAGCTCCTTAAATGTACACAGACATTTGTCCTTATGTAGCTGCATGAAAGAACTGCCCCACAGGGCTTTCTTGTTTATAATCTTAATGGAAGCAAAACATTAGTCTGCCATTCTCTAAGGAGCTGCTGAGAAGGCTACAGTGGGCAACCTTTCAGCCAGCAGCAGATAATTTAGCCACTGTGCCACCAGGATACCTTGTATTATAATCAATCCCCTAGTGGCAAGAAGCTGCACTGCAATCCAGTCTTGAAGGCAGACGGTTTGAGGCCACCAGCTGTACTGCTGGAGAAGGCTGGGCAATCCCCTCCCGTGCCATAAACTGCCTCTGAAAACCCACTGGAGAGTCAGCTATGAATCAGTTCCAACTTGATGATAGACAACAACATCAATGTTATAACTATATCGCAGAAAGAAAGTACATAATATAATATGTTCACTAAATGTTATCTCTCTTGATAGAAATTCATGTAACATCTTGTTTCCTAGCTCTGCTAATAGTGCTTCAGTGAGTATTCTTGCACACATTTATTTGCACTTGTGTAATTCAGTAGGTTATATTGTTAACAGTAAAATTTCAATTTAATAAATATATACATTTGGGAAAAGAGCAAGAGCCACAGGGGAATGGCCATGTCTGACCTTTACCAACTTCACAAAGGGGAACTGTCCTCATCAATAGCATTAGTGAAACAAAATCAATTCCTATGAGGTCAGACATGTTTCCCACGCTCCCATACTTCTTTCTCCTCATCTCAATACCAATCTTACTACTTTGCTAAGTCCAAAATACAGCTCACAGACCACACACAACCATATTGGGGAAACTAAAGAGTTATCATCCAGGTTAGCAGCAGAATACAATCACCATGACTTTTGAAGTATACTCACAGGCACCTCAGTCTTGGACCTTGTGGCTTTAGGTCTGTGTTACAAAGTTATGTGTCCTGTGAATTATGGACCACCACTCCTTATTCAAAAAACTTGGGCAAAGGCTGTTAGCTCTGGTTTCAATGGTTTAGCAGTCTCAAAGTCCCAAGGTCAGATTTCTAGTTTGGTCATAACTGATGCTGTCATAGGTGTAGCTGGAGCAAGAATGTCTGGTCTGGAAGGGCATCCTACATTCTCTTGCTGTTTCTATACTGGGGCAGGGAAGGTCTAATTGTCCTGCTACTGGGTTGCTCAATTTAATGGCCAGACTATCTAATCCCCTTGTGGTTTAGTGAGATTAGCCAACCCCCTGGTGAATTGGTAGATCACTAATCTCCTTGTGGATAGGCTAACATGCCTTATTCACATATTGCTGCCCATCTACCAGACAATGTCAAACTGTGGCTAGGAAAGTCATATTGAAAGATATACTCCACACCATTACAGAGGTTGGTAGGTAATGATGACTTTCCCTCTAACAACAGCACTGTCAACTAGAACATATTGAGATGATGAAAATACTGTCTGTGTTGTCCAATTATGTAGCTACTAGTCATACATAGCTGTTGAATATGTGAAATGTTCCTATTTGCAACAGAGGGACTGACTTTTAATTTTATTTGATTTAAGTTAATTTCATATTTTCAGCTGATTAGCTAGGATTTTATTATCTAATGGCCATTGCTGAGGGCCACCATAAAATTTATCAAATAACAGCTGTGACGGAAAGGAGACATGTCTTGTTCTGAGTTTTATTTATTATTTTAAAAACTTTGATATTGTTTAATAGGGAGAAGTACACAGTAACCACTTTTATAAAAAATCTCAGGCAAACAGAGAAATCAAACCTTCTTGCATCTTTTTTTGCCATATAAAAATCTGATTTCGCTGCAGAGGGGTCTTGTCTATTCCAGCATTAGTGTCCCAGTTAACTTGGTTGTTTTTTCCTCCAGGTCCAAAATGATCTCTTCTTGGGTCAGTGGCTGATAAAATACTCTCTGCCAAGTGAAGAGAACCATATTTTTTAAAGGCCCATCAATAGTCTTGTGAGTGTGGTGGTATGTTTTGAACCCAGCCAGTGGAATGAAACACATCATCATTTAATGGTGATGTTGACTATAGACCATTTAGGGTTTTCCTTTCTGCTGATGGGTCATAATGGGGTTGGTTTCTTCCTCAAACTGTGTGTGGTCTGGGTAGGCTTCCTTCACAATGTTCACAAGTCCCACAATGCCTGGCTCTCTTTTCAGTTTCTATGACAGAAGGTCTCCTCTTCCAGCTTCATGGCTCTAAGAAAGTTCTGGGCCTGGTAGTTTCCAACAGCATCCCAGCATGCTGTCTGATTGCGCTGTTCTTTGAGATCCTGGATGCCAAACACGACAACTATGTCTTTCTCTAGTCTGTTCTTTGGTTGTAATTTCCTTAGCCTGTGGCTGCTTAGATTCTTTCTACAATTACAAGCTGACACATTCTCAGGGCTGTAGTTTTCTGTTTTAGCTGATGCACCATCTGCATTCTTAGTTTTGACACGTTTTCCTGATGATCCCTTCTTGTCTGGCCCACAAATCCTTGCCAGCCTCTTCTGGGGTATTGGCATGGCCTCCCTGATTCTAAGACTCTCCTGTTCTTTTCTGGATATCGCTTTCATAAATTATTATAGGCCAAGATGTTTGTTTTGGGCGGCTTCTCCTCCTCTCACTCTGAGCTTTAACTGAAACACTTTCTAGAATTTCAGGGAGTTCTGCAATCCTAGTAAGTAAAGAGTTGCCTGGCTACCCAAAGGTGTTTTCCATCCACCAGCAGTGCTGTGGGAGAAAGATGTGTAGATTCCCTCCTTGCAGGTTACATGCTTTGAGAGGCTGTAAATGTCAAGGTTTTCTTACTCAATGACAACATGTTGAGTTGAGTTCCAGCATCTCACTGTAAGTGTGATATTTACAGTTGGTTTCTAATACTTTATCAAAGAAATAACCCTTTTCTAATGGGCTAAATCAAGAATAATTCTATGACTTTCCAGTATAGAGTCTAGAAAGTTATCTTCTTCAGTAAAGAGAAATCTGCCCACATCTAAAGGAAGCATTGATTTGAATACTCAAGGAAGAGGTGTGAGGTTGTGGCAACTCTTCTAATCATACTCACCCGCATGAGGATGACAAGCACAGAGCTAAACAACCTTCATACACTAAGTGGGCTAACATGAGCCTGGGTCCTGGGTTTCATTCTTGGCTGGCTGATGCAGTTCTGAGACTGTATGCTTCTGAAATTGTTATGAAAATAAACACAGAATGTTTTTACAGCTTAAACCACCATTCATAGTGTTTGTTATTTTCCACCAGCAGCAGTCTTTATATATCAAGTTAAGAAACCTTTTCCTACTCTTAGCTGTTTAAAAATCAGGAATGGGTATTATAATTAATCAAATAGCTTTTCAGAAAGAACTTTCAAGTAATGGTGAGTACTTTAAAGGTTGTTGTTGTTGTTGTTATGTGCCATCGAGTGACGTGCAACTCATAGTGACCCTATGTACAACAGCTTTGAACCCTGCTCTATCCTTAGCCAGTCTCACTGTCTTTGACACACCTACCGCATTATCCTAGTCACTGAGTCAATCCATCTCATTCAGGGTCTTCCTCTACTCTCATTGCAACATGCCCAAAGTATGTCAGATGGAGCTTCAAAATCCTTGTTTCCAAGAAACAGCCTGGTTTCACCCTCTCCAAGAAGAACCTATTTGTCCTCTTAGAAGTCCATGGTATATTCAATACTCTTTTCTAGCACTGCAACTCAAAGGCATCAATTCTTTGTCATCCTTAGTCACTGTCCAGCTCTCTGATGAATAGCAAGTAATTGTGAAGAGCATGGCCTGAATCAGGCACATCTTAGTATGTGTTTAATGAGTAGTGTTCCAAGTGTTGCATATATTACTTAATTCCATCTTTACTATACTAAGAGGTAGACATTATTATTATTCCTACTTTACAGATGAAGAAAACGAGACAAAGAGTAAATTATCCAAGGTACCTCAGCTACTGATAAAGCCAAAATTTGAACCTATCCAGTTTGTTGTTGTGTTGTTATGTGCCATCGAGTCACTTGAAACTCATAATGAGCCTTTATACAAGACCCCTAAACCCTGTTCCAGCCTGTGCCAACCTTATTGTCTTTGGCACACCTATCCCCATTACCTCAGTTACTGAATCAATCCATCTCCTTGAGAGTCTTCCTCTCTTGCTCTGTTCCTCCACCCTCCCAAACATGATGCTCCTCTCCCAGGACTGGTCCCTCCTTGTTAACGTGTTCAAAGTATGTCAGATGAAGCTTCAGAATCCTTGCCTCTAAGGAGCGGTCTGTTTACACCCTCTCTAGGATGAACCTGTTTGTTCTCCTGGCAGTCCATGGTATATCCAACACTCTTCTCCAGCACCACAGCTCAAAGGCATCAATTATCTTTCTATCATCCCTAGTCATTGTCCAGCTCTCTGATCCATAGCAAGCAATTGCGAAGACTATGGCCTGGATCAGGTGCATCTTAATCTCCAGACTGACACTGCTGCTCTTCAGTACTCTGGAGAGGTTCCTGACAGATGACTTTCCGAGTGCAATTCATCTCTTGGTACCAGGTGGCTGGTGGTACCAAGAATATTGATTGTGGAACCAAACAAAGTAAACCTGTTAACAATCTCAATCTCTTCATCATCCATAATGATCTACCAATTGGCCCAGTGGTGAGAATCTTTGTTTTCTTGATGTTGAGCTTCAATCCATATTGAAGGCTGCTGTCCTTGACCCTCTGCAGCAAGTGCTTCAGGTCCTCCTCAGTTTCAGCAAGCAGGCTTGTGTCATCTGCATAACACAGATTGTTGATGAATCTTCTCTAACATTCCCACTAGTTTTAGAAAATTGTACATGGGTAAAACTTTATTTATCCATTTCTGTTTTAATGTCATTGTTATTTGAACAAATTAATGATAAATGACTATAGCCTAAGGATTTTTATTCTATGTCCACAATTTACTGTGAAGAGAGAATACCAATAAAATGTAAATAATCAAGTTTTAATGTAAATCTTAGCAGCACTTGCTCAATTAGGTTAAGTTTGATTTCACAAATTTATACTTCAGACTTTTCTCCACTCCACCCCCCCCCCGCCAGGACTCAAAAGAACAATATCCCTTTCTTACCTTGTTAGAGCTAGAATCATAATGGATGAATTAAGGTTGTTTTGCCCATTTCTTTGATGTGTCTCAACTTGGACCACATTTTCTTCTTTGTCCTCCCCTGCATCTTTGATCTAGGACAGTGATGCTTTTGTTCTCTGTCTTCCCAGAAAGTAGCATTTAAACAAACAAAAATGAGACAAGAACTTACGACTCCCACCTTCTCTGGGGGTTTTAGGTCTCATTTTATTTGTCATATCTAGACTGGGTATGACTCACTTACAGTCTTATTGGCACTCCAGGAATGATAAATGGGGATTCCAGAGGCCCTGGACAAAAGCAGTTATAAAGATAAAAACAAACTTAGAGTTTAACGGGGATTTTCATATTTCCAAAAGTTGGCACTAGGAAATTATTTTGATAATCTCCCAAGGTAGCGTTTCTATTTTTCCACTCTCATGTTCTTTGTGTATTCATTAGCTATCTGGCAATGCCTTTGGAAAGATAACAAATCCAAAATCACTCAGCGGGAGTTGGTACAAAAGAAAATATTAGTGGCATGACTATACTCTAGTTCTCGTGGGCTAATTCAGTTTGTCACAAAATCAATTCAACAGCAATGGCTTTACTTTAGTTGAAGGAAAGTACAAAGAGCCCTAATGGTAAGAGAGTCAAAGGCTAGACTGCTAACAAAAAGGTGGGTAGTTGAATCCACAAATTGTTGTATGAAAAAAGGATGTGGCTGTATGCTTTCACGAAAAATACAGCCGTGGCAACTATGCAATAGCTCTACCATGTCCTACAGGGTTGTTAAGAGTCAGAATTGACTTAATGGCAAAAGATTTTTTTTGTTGTTGTTGTTGTTTAAAGAAGGTATAGACAAGTTGTATTGTGGAAATCTGCTGACAGGAGTTTCTCCATTGTGCTGAGGAGCAGTGATGTCCATTTAAGGACTAAAGTATACCTGATTCAAGCTGTAGTCTTGTCAATTACTTCCTATACATTTGAAGGTTGAAAAAGAAAAATAAATGACAATGTATTTTATGTAATTGATATAAAATGAATAAAAATGATACAAGAAGAATTGAGGTCTTTGAACTGTGGTGTTGGAGAAACATATTGAATATCCTGTAATCTGCCAAAAGAACAAGCAAAGAATATGTCTTCAAAGTGTAGCCTGGATGTTCCTTAGAGGCAAGGATGATGAAACTTTGTCCTACATACTTTGGGTATTATTGTTAGGATGGGCCAGCCTTTGGAAAAGGACATCATGCATGAATAAATTTCAGGTCAGTGAAAGAGAGAAAGATTCTCAACGAGATGAACTGACACAGTGACTGTAGCAATGGGCTGGAATATATCAGGGATTCTGAGGGTCACACAGGACAGGAAAGGGTTCAGATTCATTGTTCATAGGGTTGCTATGAGTCATAGTCCATTTGAAAGCACGTAACAACAACAACAATGGTGTTCTTGTGTACACAACTATAGCATATTTAGCACAAAACCCATCATCTTTATCATAACTATTATACTGTTATTATGATAATATTTGTCATTGTATGAGGTTTTTGTGCATATGGCATTTATTATAATTCATTCTTTAGTGATTCAGTTTAATTAAAATCATTGCTAGAGATGTGATTGAACTATAATCTGTAATCAATACCATAATCTCAATTTCTATAACTATTCCTCATTTAATTGACAAACTAACAAATGTCTTTCATATAGTAAAAACCCCATACATGTAAGAGATTGTTGATGCTGTTAAGCGCCATCAAGTCAACTACGATTCATAGCTCCCTTATGAATAGCCATTCTGAAACCTGCCCTATCCTGTGCCACCTTTATCACCTCTGAGACACTAGAACCCATTGCTGAAGTCACAGTGTCAATCCATCTCATTGGGAATCTTCCTCTCTTTCGCTGACACTCCATCTTTCCAAGCATGATGTCCCTTTCTAAAGGTAGCCTTGTTTATCTGAATTTTCAAATTACGAAAGATGAAGCTTGATCATCCTTGCCACTAATGAGCACTCTGGCTGCACCCTTTCCAGGACGTACCCTTTTGGGTACTTTTGGCAGTTGATGGGATGGATATTCAGTACTCTTCTTGAGCACCACAATTCAAAGGAATCAGTTCTTCTTATGTCATCCTTATTCATTGTCTAGCTCTGTGATGCATAGCAGGTGACTGAGAAGAACATGACCTAAAGCAAGTAGATCTTCATCTTCAAACTGACATCATGGCTCTTCAGTATTTTTGAGAGAACACTTGCCTAATGCAGTACATCTCCTGATTTTCTGACTGCTGGTACCTGTTTCTTTGTTGATCCAAGCAAGATGAAATCATTGACAGCTTCAATCTTTTCTCCATCTATAATAATGTTGACTGTTAGGCCTGTGGTGAGAATCCTTGTCTTCCTGATGATGATATGTAGGATTATGATATAATATTTATCATGTAAATGTGTGACTTAGTTCAGTTATGCTACAGGTCAATTCAGACTTGACAGTAATGAGTTTAATAATCTGATACTAGATTAGACTAGATAGGGCAAAACATAAAGATGTTGGTAGCTGAAGGATTTATGACAATCACAGGGGCAGGGGTATACATAGTGTTCCCAGTAGTAGAAGAAAACAGAAAGAATAATATGGACCATAAAAAAAGAACAACAAAAAACCCAAAACATTGGCGTACAGTGAGAAGAAACTGAATAAAGTCAAGGAGACATAGATTTGAAAGGCAAGCTGAACTCTATACTTTGAGGTAGAAGTCAGTGGGATCAAGAAAAGAATAAAGTAAAAAGAGAGAAGTTGGTAAAGGGAAATATTTTAGGAATTCAGATAAAGAATTTGAGTTGTTCTAGGGGAGAGTTCATTTGGAAAAGCAGATCAAATGACACTTCCTTCAATTTCATTCCTAAAGAAGCATAAATAAAAACAAAAAAACCAACCAAGCAAATAAACCCACTGCCATGATTGCTGCTGTTTAGTTGCGTTTGAGTTGACTCTACCTTATAGTGATCCCATGAAGTTTGCCCTACCCTGCACTGTCTCACGATCTTTGTCATGCTCAAGCCCACTGCAGTCAATCTATCTTAGTGATGGTCTTTGTCTCTTTCAGTGACCCTTTATCTTTATCAGCACGTCTCTCCAAGGAGTGGTTTTCTCCTGAAAATACACGCAAAACGAGTGAGACAAAGTTTTACCATCCTTTCCTGTAACGAAGGCTTTAGTAGAATTCTTTCAAGACCAATTTGTTTGTTCTTTTGACAGTTCCTTGGAAACTTAGTATTCTGTGTTAACACTCATACTCAAAGTCATCAATTCTTCTGTTATCTTTATTTATTGTCCAACTTTCAGATGTGTAGAAATTAACTGAAAAATACTAGTCAGGTGCACTTCAATCTTTAAACTGGCATTTTTGTTTATTAGTACTTTGGAGAGATCCTTGATGGTAGGTAGATTACCTGATGCAACGTGTCTTTTGCTTTTTTGCCTGCTACTATGTGTTGACTGTGGATCAAGTAAACTGAACTCTGACAATGTCAATCTCATCTTTGTCTGCAATCCTGCTGCCTATTGGTCAACTGCTGTTGAGTCAATGACAACTCAGAGCGGCCCTCCACTGAATTTCCCAGGCTCTACATCTTTACAGCAAGAGATGTAGGATCCAATGTAGTTGTTGTTGTTATGTGCCATGAGTTGTTTACGACTCACAGCGACACTATGTACAAGAGCCCTAAATGCCATTCTATCCTGTGCCAATCTTGCTGTCTCAAACACATTCATTCTCACCACTCCAATCACAGAATCGCTCCATCTCATCGAGGCTCTTCCTCTCCTGTGCCGTTCCTCCACTCTCCCAAACATGTTGTCCCTCTCCAAGGACCAGTCACTCCCCAAGGACCAGTCCCTCCTTGCAACATGCCTAAAGTATGTCAGACGAAGCTTCAGAATCCTTGGCTCCAGGGAACATTCTGGCTTCACCCTCTCCAGGACAAACCTGTTTGTTCTCCT
>NW_006399907.1:371954-387744 GCF_000299155.1 Elephantulus edwardii | reverse complement strand
ATCTGACATTAGCTATAATATCCCTAGTACCATGACCTCTTCTAAATCCAGCCTGCACATCTGGCAGTTCTCTGTTGACATATTGTTCCAAACTTTTGTGGATAATTTTCAGCAGAATCTTGCTTGCATGTAATATCAATTATATTGTTCAATAATTTCCACACTCTGTTGGGTCACCTTTCTTTGGAACGGGAACAAATATGGATCTCTTCCAGTCAGTTGACCAGCTGGCTGTCCTCCAGATTTCCTAGCACAACCTAGTGAGCACATCCAGGGCAGCGTCTGTTTGTTGAAATAAATCAGTTGTTATGCAGTCAACTCCTGGAGCCTTGTTTTTTGCCAATTCCTTCATAGCAACTTGAACTTCCTCTTTCATCACCATAGGCTCTTGCTCATATGTTATTTCATGAAATTCCTCTGTGTCAGCCAATTCCTTCTGTTACAGTGACTCTGTGTACTCCTTCCATCTTCTTTTTATACATCCTGGATCATTCAACATTCTACCCAAATTATCCTTAAGTATTGCCACCGTGGTTTGAATTTGTTTTTCAACTCCTTCAGCTTAAGAATCGCTGATCGAGTCCGGCCCTTTTGATTTTCTGATTCCGGCTCTCTTCACATTTCATTATAGTATCTTGCTTTGTCGTCCTGAGCTGCCTTTTGAAATTTTCTTCAGCCCTTTGATTTCTTCCTTTAGCTTTGGCTTCTCGGCGCTCTAATGCAATAGAGTCTCATCTGACATCCATCTTGGTCTTTTCTTCTTCTTTAGCCTTTGTAATGATCTTTTGCATTCTTCATGGATGATTTTCTTGATATCCTCCCAGAGCTCATTTAATCTATGCTCATTGGTGCTCAAGATCTCAAATTTGTTCCTGAGATGGTTTTGAAATTCGAGTGGGACACATTTAAGATAAAATCTTGGTTCCCGTAGACTTGACTTAATTTTCCTCAACTTCAGCTTGAATTTGCATATGAGTAGTTGGTGGTCTGTCCCACAATCAGCACCTGGACTGGTTTTCATTGCTGATACTGGCTTCTCCAGCGAGTCTTTCCACAAATGTAATCTGTTTGATTCCTATGCATACCATCAGGTGAAATACATGTGTATAGCTTATGTTTATGTTTCTTATAGAAGGCATTTGCAATGAATAAATCATTGAATGTGCAGAACTCTATCATTCTATCTCCAGCCTTATTTCTTTCACTGAGCCCATGTTTTCCAACTACTGATCCTTCTTCCCTGTTCCCAACTTTTGCATTCCAGTAGCCCATTATTATTAATGCATGTTGATTGCATGTTTGATCAATTTCTGACTGCAAAAGTTGGTAAAAATATTCTATTTCCTCTTCTTTGCCTCTGGTTGTTGGTGCATATATTTCACCGGACTTCCTTGTATGCGTATCGATATTATCCTGTTGCTCACCACATTGTATTTCAGGATAGATCTAGAAATAATTTTTTCAATTATGAAACCAACCCCATTTTTCCTCACCTTTTCATCCCCGGCATAGTAAATCATATAATCATCTGATTCAAAATGTCCCATGCCAAGCCATCTCATTTCACCAATACCTAGTATGTCAATATTTATGCGTTCCATTTCTTTCTTAACAATGTCCAATTTTCCTACATTCATGCTTCTCACATTCCACATTCCAATCACTAGTGTCTCCTTACAAAACCCTTAGGATCTACTAGGGGACTTAAATGAAGGGCCAGGACATGCACTGAGGGAGTCACCTTGTTATTTTACTCCTGCAAGGGTTCATGTTCTTTACTTTTTTTGTCTTATTGTATAATATAGGTAAATCATCTGTCTGGAATGTTCATCTTCTAGGAAACTGAAATCTCATTCTCTCTCTTTGTCTAAGTTTTTATTCTGATTTCACCTTAGTAAGAAGCCTCTTCTACTCTTTCTGTTAAATTGTCTTGCTGTTGTGTGCCATCAAGTTGGAACTGACCCATAGCTGACCCTCCAGTGTGCTTTAGGAGACAGTAAATCACACAAGAGGAGATTGTCCATCCTCCTGTGGAGGAACTGGAGGATTTGAAACTGTGCCTTTGGGATTGCAGCACAGACTGCTCCTTATATTCTCCATTTTGGCTTTATTTATTTTTTTTTCTGTAATACTTTTCAACTTCTAGCGTGGTTGTGTATTTGACTTATTTTGTTTCTAATTCTTTTCTGTTGATTGTTTTCCCTCTTTCTAGAGCAGTGCTTGCTATACATTCAATAATACTGAATAACTAATTGAACAAATCAATGTTCAGGCAACAGTTTTACAAGTTTATTTTATATTTGTTTGCTTACAAAGTTTATATACATTGTGTTTCACACTACTCTTAATTCACATGGTGTTTCACACAATCATCGTGTTTCACACAATTATTCTCATGTATTATGCTTTATAAAATTTATCACCATTGGACTAAACACATCATTGCCCTGTTTTTTCAGGTCCCTACTGAATCCTTCCCATTTCCTTCACCCCCTCCCTCCACTCATTAAATTGTGTTAGAACTGAGACACAAATGGAGAGTTATATACCAATGTTGATAGCAGCATTATTTACCATCACATGAACATATAAAAAGCCCAAATGTCCAACCACAACTGAATGGACTGAGAAATTGTGGTACATTCACACAGTGGAATACTATGCAACATTTTAGGTGAATGTGCTGTCAATGCAAAGGTATGTGATTTGAATCCACCAGTTTAGTTGCTTCATGGGAGAAATATGGTAAATCTCCTCTGACACAACTTACTGCCTCTGAAAACCCACTGGAGGGTCAACACATCAGTAGATTCTGACTTGACAGTGTTGCTCAAAAATTCTTTCCCTTTTTCTACATAACTTAATGGTGGATCAAAAGTCTGCTTCTTTATGTGTTCACATGTGTATCTTTCTACATGAGGAAGTCTAAAACTAATATTAAACCCCCTCAAATTCATAATAGAATGAGAAAAAACTTCATTGCTGTTGACTAGGAACTGACTCAAATCTGATCCTCTAGTGAGTTTCCAAGGTTGTAAATTGTATTGGACAAAACTGCCCATTTTTTTGTCTCGCACTGAGCAGCTACTGTCTTCAAACCACCAGAAAGGTGTTTCATGGTAGCACAATTTCCTATTAATTGAGTAGAACTCCCAGAAGGAGCAACTATACTTAAATTCTGGTCCTGTGTGTTTCTAACAGAGTAACATAACACTGAAAGCTGTAGTTTCCTTTTTGGTAAATTTGGGAAAACAATTATACTCACACCAGAGATAATTGTGAGATTAAAAGAAATAAGCTTAGTTGGTGGAACATGGTTAATGTTGAAAACCTGATATTCTCTTTTTGTTATGAACTATTTTTTCAATAGTTTTGTGTTTTTTTTCTTTTTAACTTTTTATCATATTCTTATTGGTTTGCACGCAATCATTCATATACATTGTATGTTTTACACAATCTTTCAATTATGTTGTGCTTTGGTTATACACATTATGTGTATTTTTTAATGTAATTTTATTTTGCACTGGCTTATTTACAAAGCTTGTATACATTGTTTTTCACACTTGATCTTTCCAACTTACTTTACCACCACCTGCATCCACCCATCAAACTGGGGAACTTATGATTATTGCCGGCCTCTCTGTGCATCCTGAGCTCTGTGCTTCTACCCTCCCCTGCCCCTCTGGATCCTCATATTTGTTCTACACTAATGGTCTTATACAATATTTGTCCTTATAGGACTGAGTTAGTTCACTAAGCATAATGCTCTCTAGTCCCCCACAAGTTAGGTAGTAATTTACAAAATCATTGCTCCTGCATGCCGAGTAATATGCCATTGTGTGAATCTACTATAATTTCTCAATCCATTCAATTGTGGTTGGACATTTGGGCTGTTCCATTTCTTGAGATGGTGAATAATGCTCCTGTGAACATTCGTGGGCAAATCTCTGTGTCTCAGTTTTCATTTTGGCCACAGGTCTTATAACCAAAATTTACAGAATCATATAGGGCATCCACAAAAAAGGGCAAAAGACATGGAAGGAAAGATCTTTCACAGAGCAAGACATTCAAATGGCCAACAGACAAATGAAGAAATGCTAAAAGTCACTGGCAATAAGAGAGATGCAAATCAAAACCACAATGAGATACCATCTCACTCCAGTAGGAAAGGCAAAGTTTAACAGGACAGCAAGTAATAAACATTGGAGAGGATGCGGTGAGATAGAAACTCTTATACATTTATTGGCAGGATTGTAAATGATACAATCACTCTGGAAGGCTGTTTGGCATTTCCTCAAAATGTTTAACATAGAAATTTCACATGACCTAGTTATTCCACTGCTTAGAATATACTTCAAGAAAATTAAGTTTTAAAAAAATTATTTTGATAAAATTTTTATTTTATTCTGGTTTACTTACAAAGTTTGTATACATTGTTTTTCATACTGGAACTTTCCCCTTTCCTTTACGCACCTCTCCCTTCAACCTTCAAATTGTGAAACTCTGACTAACCTGCAGCCCCCCTACCCCCTTGCATCCTCATCCCTTTACTCCCTTCTCCCCCACCGTGGATCCTCATACACGTTCTACAATAATGGTTTTATACAGTATTTGTCATTATGAGACTGAGTTAATTTACTTAGCATAATGCTCTCCAGTCCCTCCCAAGTCAGGTAGTAATTTACCAAATCATTGCTCTGGAGTCCTGCATAGTATTCTGTTGTGTGAACGTACCATAATTCCTCAATCCATACAATCATGGTTGGACATTTGGGCTGTTTTCATGTTCATGTTGTGTAGTGTTTTACAAGTTCATTGTTTTCCAGTACTGCATAACATTTCATTGTGTGGATGTACCACAGGTTTTCTATCCATTCATTTGTTCATGGCACTCAGGTTGCTTCTCTCTCTTCATTACTGTGAATAACGCTGCAATGAACAGGGATATGCATACATCCCTGCTTGCTGAAACTGAGGAGGACCTGAAGCTCTTGCTGCGGAGGGTCAAGGACTGCGGCCTTCAATATAGATTGAGGCTCAATGTCAAGAAGACAAAGATTCTCACCACTGGGCCAATTGGCAGCATCAGGATGGATGGTGCAGAGATTGAGATTGTTCACAGCTTTAGTGTACTTGGCTCTATAGTCAACACTCTTGGCACCAGTAGCCAGGAAATTAAAAGGCATATTGCCAAGGGAAAGTCTGCTGTTAGGGACCTCTCCAAAGTACTGAAGAGCAATGGTGTCTCTCTGGAGACTAAGGTGCGCCTGATACAGAGCATGGTCTTTGCAGTCACTTGTTAGAGAGTTGGACAATGACCAAGCAGGATAGAGGATAATTGATGCCTTTGAGCTGTGGTGCTGGAGAAGAGTATTGAATGTACCACGGACTGCTAGGAAAACAGATTCATCCTGGAAAGGGTTAAACTGGGTGGCTCCTTGGAGGCAAGGGTTCTGAGGCTCCTTCTAACATACTTTGGACATGTTGTAAGGAGAGACTGGTCCTTGGAGAAGGACATCATGCTTGGGAGGGTGGAGGGACAGCACAGGAGGGGAAGGCCCTTTAGGAGGTGGGTTGATTCAGTGACTGGGGTAATCGGGATGGGTGTGTCAGAGAAAGTGTTATTAGCACAGGACAGAGCAGAGTTTAGGGCTGTTGTACATAGGGTCGCTATGAGTCGCAAGGGACTCGACGGCACATAACAACAAACAACAACATGCATACATCTGTTTGTGTCATGGCACTGATTTCTTTAGGATATATTTCCAGTGGTGGGGTAGCTTAGTCTAATTGCAATTCTATTTACAACTTTCTGAATAGGCATCAGGTGGCCTTCCACAGCATTTGCACCATTTTACATTCTCATCAGCAGTGAATGAGTGTTCCAATCTCTCCACATCTTCATCAGCATTTGTTGTTCTCTGTGCTGTTGAATTTTGCTTTGTGCCCGGGGTAAGATGGTATTTCCTTGTTGTTTTTCTCATGTACCCCTTTATAATTCCTTCTCATCTAAATTTAGGTATCATTCCGACTGCTATCGTAATTTATTACTTTGATAGTTTTTAATGAAGCAAGTTAGGTTATTTTTGTTCACTGCAAACTTTGAAAGGCATAGTCCTCTGGAAGTCATGATATTAACTAAAAGGTCATGCTTCTTTGGTGATTTAAATCCATCAGCTGCTGTGTGGGAGACAGATGGGCAATCTCCTCTTTGCCATTTATAACCTCTGAAATTCTGTTGGAGGATCAGCTCCAATTAAATATAATTGAAGCATTTTAGATGACTGAATGTGTCTTTATCTACCTGTGCTTCACTTACTGTTACTATGTTTAGCTGTCTTCCTGATTTGGGACTACGCAAAACAAAGATTTGACTATGTGGAACATAATAAATTATGGCTCCCAAGCATAATGTCCTTCTCTAAGGAGTGGTCCCTCCTTGCAACAAGTCCAAGTATGTCAGACAGAAAGGCAAAATCCTTATCTCCATAGAGCAGCCGGGTTTCACCCTCTCCAGGAAGAACCTGTTCTCTTAAGAGTTCACAATTTATTCAATACTCTTCTCAAGGACCACAACTCAAAGGTATCAATTCTCTTTCTGTCATCCCGAGTCATTGTCTAGCTTTCTGATTGCAAAGATGATGGTCTGAATCAGGCGCATCTTAGTCTCCAGACTGACATCGTTGCTCTACAGTACTCTGGAGATGTCCATGACAGCAGACTTTCCAAGTGAAATTTGTCTTTTGATTTTCTGGCTGCTGGTATCAAGAGTGTTGATTGTGGAGCCAAGCAAACTAAAACTCTTAACAATTTCAATCTCTTTACCACCTATAATGATGCTCCTAATTGGTTCAGAGGTGAGAATCTGTTTTCTTAATGTTGAACTTTAATCCATTTGAAGGCTGCAATCCTTGATTTTCTTAGTTTATTGTACAAAGAGAGCGCTAAATACAGCCAGAAATGCACAGTCTGAAGAGGATAAAATCGATGAATGAGACCTTCTGAAGATCAACTCTCCGTGTGCATCAAAACCTTTTCCCAACACGGCAAAAAGAAAACCTACCAACTGGGGTCTTCCTCTCTTTTACTGTCCCTCCAACACTTCCAAACATGATGTCTCTCTCCAAGGACTTGTTCCTCCTTGCAACATGCCCAAAGTATGTCAGATGAAGTTTCAGGATCCTTGCCTCCAAGGGGAAGCCTGGTTTCATCTCTCTAGGATGAACCTCTTTGTTCTCCTAGCAGTCCGTAGTATATTCAATACTCTTCCCAAGCACCACAGCTCAAAGGCAGCAATTCTCTATCATCCCTAGTCACTGTCCAGCTTTCTGATGCATAGCAAGTAATTGTGAAGACTATGGCCTGGATCAGGTGCACCTTAGTCTCTAGACTGACATCGTTGCTCTTCAATACTCTGGCAAGATCCCTGACAGCAGACTTTCCCAAAGCAATTTGTCTTTTGATTCCTAGATGCTGGTGTCAAGAGTGTTGATTGTGGAGACAAATAAAATATATAAATACGGTGAAATTTATAGCAGTATGGACATATTGTTTACACTGTTAAATTTGAATAACAATTTAGAAAATATATAAGGAAAGAAAGGGATAACGTTAAGGAAATATCTAATGTAAAAAGAACTATATATACACACATGTTCATACTCATGGAAAATGATATAATTTATATAACCTGTAAATTTAGATAAATAGAGCTTCAAGAAGAAATGACTAACACATTACTCATTCTGGAGTTTCTTTCCCCCTTAAGTTAACTCAGTCTCTGCACTGCTAATCTTAAGATAGTGCATCACTGGCAGTTTGAATCCACTAGTGACTCCTCAAGATGAAAATGAGCAGTTTCGTCTCATGCCAGTTTTAGCTTCCAAAAATCCATTGATAGGTCAGCTATGAGTTAGTTCTAACTCAACAGCAATAAGAACAGTTCTTGTTAGGTACCATCAAGTTTAGTACAATTTATAGTGACCCTATGACCAACAGATGTGAACCCTGTCCTATCTTGTATAATCCTTATCATCTCGGACACACTTGAGCCCATTTCTGCAATCACTATTTCAATCCGTCTTTTTTGAGGTCTTTCTCTCCTTCAGTGACCCTACGTCTTTCCAAATATGAAATACCTTTCCAAGGAATAAAAACATACCAGCCTAGCTACATTTCTAAAGTATGAAAGATGAAGCTTCACCATCCACAATCAACAACCTTGGTATTACCAGCCAGGAAATCAAAAGACATATTGTATTGGGAAAGTCTGCAGTCAGGGATCTCTCCAAAATACTGATGAGTAAGGATGTTGATTTAAAGACCAAGGTGTGTTTGATCCAAGCTGTAGTCTTTTCAATTACTGAGCGTTAGACAGTGAATAAAGAGAATAGAAAAAGAACCAATGACTTTGAGTTGCGGTGCTAGAGAAAGCACTAATATTCCATGTCCAACAGAAGGAACAAATATATCTTAGAAAGCGAATAGCCAGGATTCTCCTTAGAGGGAAAGATGGTGAAAGTTTGTCTTAATACTTTTAGGAGAGGTCAGTCCTCATGGAAATACATCATGCTTAGAAAGGGCGAGGATCAGTGAAGAAGGGGAAGACCCTCAGGAAGATGGACTGACACAGTAACTGACTCTAGTGTGTGAGAGATAATGAGGGCTGTTGTACAGGATAGGTCAGTGTTCAGATTCAGATCTGACCTTCATAGGGTTGCTGTGAGTCATACTTGACGGCTCCTAACCACAATAACAATATTATTCTGGTGGCCTAGTGGGTAAGGAACTACACTACCAACTCAAAGGCACATGGATTGAATCCATCATCTGTGCCTCAGGAGAAAGATGAACAATCTCCTCCTGTGCAATTTACAGCCTCTGAAAACCCACTAGAGGGTCATCTACCAGTAAGTTCTGACTCAAGGCACCTAATGAAAATGATGATGACAACAACAACATTCTTCTAGAAGCACTGCTAGCATACTCTATAGAGTGCTGTGTTGCTAACTTCAAGGCAGAGAGTCTCCAGGAGTTCAAATTCATCAGAGGCTCTGTGAGAAAAACATGGGCAGTCACCTCTCTTGAAGATTTCCAGTCTCAGAAACTCAATGGTTTGTCACTATGAGTCAGAATTGACGCTCTGCCAGTAGGTATGAAGTGTGGGCTTGTTTTCTGTTGTGTTTTTGTTTTTGTTGTTGTTGTTAATCTGATGCTACAATGAATAACATAATTATACAAATGAATACTTAATACTAAAATTTTTAAGTTTAGACAATGATGGTTTATTCTGCGACCCAATTAACATAGTGATTGGAAGATAGCTGAAGGTGTCAGGGCCTGGACAGCATAAACACAGAACTAGCTAACTGAGTGCTGAATTTAGATGTTTGGTTTCAACTTTCCATTCAATTACCCAACTATTTTTGTTGTCCAGACTTTTCATTAAACTACTAAAAAATTTTTCTTGTTTAGAGAAAATTGTTTGTTAAGTAAAGATGAGTTATCTTACCAATTTTAAAGAGTAGTAAATATTAACTCAAAACACTTATCACAGTACTTGTACATATTGTATGCTAAAGGTATTAAGATTTAGTAGACAAGGATTATAATTTTACTGTAATATTACTGAATGATTTTGAGGAAGTGGTTGAACTTCTTTGGACCTGCATTTTTTCATTCATGAAATATAAAAGTTGGATAAGATGGTTATTGGTTCCTCTCAGCTCTGAAAGCTTATGACTTTGTAAGTTTTAAATGTAATTGCAGCCTCATCTCTATATTTTATTCTGGATCCCCAAAAACATTTGTTAAAAATATGTTATAGATATAACTTTGAACCAGTTCAGTCATGGCTGATGAAGTGAAAATAGATCAGAGTTGAATTTTTTTTTTAAAAGGTGAAGCAGAATGAAAACTAGAACAGGAAAAATGATGAACTGAAGCACTGGAACGAGAGACTTAAATGCTGTCTTAAGAACCTATAATGTAGGAGAATGTACTATTACAGTGACAGAAGAGAACACTTTACTTTCAAAGTGGTCTAATTGGTCACCATCTTTGAGCTGGCTGCAGTTGTTTACAGCTCTGCCAATTAAGAGATTTTGTTGCTATGTGACACTTACGGTGCTTTGGTTTTCTAAAATGTTTTTCAGATCACCAAATTAATAAAACAAATACAGAGTGACATGGCTGCTGTGGGTGTTACCACTTGATTTGAAAGCATTCATCAAGAGAATTGTTCCAGGGTATAAAAGAACAAAAGCTATTTTTTAAAGATTAGGGCCAGATTTCTTCCTAATATAGATTTCATGTCAATATGGATTACATGTCATTGTCTTTGAAAATAGCTATATTTTAGCTTTGATAAAAAGAACATAGGTTTAAAGAAAACTTATGGAATTACTTAGATTTTTTTAAAGTTTAAGCAATGCATTAACTTTAATTTCAAAGTAATTTTAAATTTTAATTTATCTCCCTTGACTACATACAGATCTTTAATCTTCAAAAGCTTTGTGTAATCTCTACTATTTCAGGATCAAGATATATGACGTGTTGATTCCCTTGTACTCTGTATAGCATTACATTGCAGAGACATCCCATTGGTGTGTATATATTATCTTTTCTAATTGAGTTATGTTGAAAGTTCCTCTAAAAGTTTCCTTTTATAACTTAGTGCTGTTAAAAAATAACCAAAGAAAGGCAGCTACCAAAATCACAAAGGCATACTGCTCACTTTTTATTTTTAACATAAATATTCACAAATAAAATCATAGTCAGAACATAGATCATAATCTCCAAATTTCTTAGCAGTCTGTAGATTTTCAAATTATGCTATCAAGATAAAATATCTTGATTTGTTTTTAACATTTCTTAAAGAATTTGAGGAGTTTTTGAATATATGTTATTTAGAGGATGTTGTTGTTAGACTCAAGAACAATCACACCTTCTTGTTTATATTTTTAAAATTAGCAGGTCATTTTGAGAGATCATATATAGGTTGCCCAATTAGGAATGCTTTCCAACCTACCAGCAAGAGCCACAAAATGAAGCTATTTTAGAGATTCCATACTAGCAAAGCTAATAAAAAATGCCTGTAATAAAAAGAGTAATAAAAAATAATAAAAAGTCTGTAATTTATAATATGTGCTCTTGCTTGTTATCTTTGTGGAGTTTTACATGCTGTTAAGGTTGATACAACTATTTTCCTACTCAAAATCTGACTTACTGCTGATGTTTACTAAAGAAAAGTGAATTCTTGATTTCAAGATAATTATAGTTTTTCTTGAATATTAAATTCCAAAAGATCATTGTTGTTGTGGGAAGACTAATCAGATTAAAACATATTTTGTAGTTTTGTTCTTTTTAATTTGCTGACTACTCCATATCTATCAATCTTTTAAACTCTTTATGCCAAAGCTTCTTGGTCTATATAATAGAGACAAAATATGCAAAATAGAAATTATAGGTGGTAGATATTAATATTAGTATTATTTTTAGTGGATATGTAACTTTCCAATATAGAATTTCCACATCTGAGAGGTAAAGTACACCAGTATTAAAATTGGGATCTAGGATTGAGTTAGATATGAAAAATAAAAACATGGTCCTGACATTGTCAGATACCATTGAGTTGACTACAACTCAGAGCAACCCTATGAACAACGGATGTAAATCCTGCCCTATACTGTGCCTTCCTCATCATCGCTGCTATTCTTGAGTCCATTTTTAGCGTCATTTTGTCAATCCATCTTGTTGAAGGTCTTTCACTCTTTTGTTAACACTTTACTTTTCCTAGCATGATGTCTTTTTCTAAGGCATTTCTCTTAACAACGTCCCCAAAGTATGTAAGATGAAGTCGCACTATCCTTGTTTCTAAGGAGCTCCCTGGTAGCACCTTCTCCAAGGCATTTGTTTGTTCTTTTGGCAGTCCACAGGACAGTCCTCTTTTCCAACACCGTAACTCAAGGCACTGATTTCTCATTCTGTCTTTATCCATTGTCCAACTTTCAGATGCATTGCAAGTAACTGAAAAGACTGTGGTTTGGATTGTTGTTGTGTATCATAGAATCAGAACTGACTCCTTGTTGACCCTCCAGGAGGTTTTCAGAGGCAGTTAATTGCATGGGAGGAGATTGCCCAACCTTTTCCCATGGAGCACACTTGCACCTTCAGAATTGAAGAATGGAGTCTTGTCACTGGGTCACCAAAACTGTGATCTTTAAACTGATATAATTATTCTTCAGCATTTTTGGAAAGGTTCCTGACAGCAGATTTTTACCAGTGCAGTATGTCTTTTCATTTCTTGAATGCTAGTACCAATGGTGCTGATTGTGGATCTAAGTAAAATTAAATAATGACAAATTTTATCTCTTCTCCATCTATCATGATGTTTCCTAATTACCCATTGGTGAGGATTTTCGTTTTCTTGATGTTGAGATGTAATCCATATTGAAGATATAGTCTGATTTTCTGCAGCAAGCATTTCAAGTTCATCTCACTTTCAACAAGCTAGGTTTTGTTATCTGTATTACACAGATTGTTAATGAGTTCTTCGCCAAGCTTACTGCCATGTTCTTCTTCATAAAGTCCAGTTTCTCAGATGTTCTTTTCACTATACAGATTCAACATGTATGGAGAAATAATATAGTCCTAATGCACACTTTCAAAAATTTTAAAGCATGAAGTGCTCCTTTTTTTCTGTTTGCACATGGTCTAGGGGATAGGTTTTCCATAAGCATAGTTAAGTGTTCTGGGGTTCCCATTCTTTTCAGTATTAACTATCATGTGTTATGATTCACGTGGCGAAATGTCTTTACACTCAGACACAAATGAACATCCTTTTGCTCTTCTCTGATTTTAGCTAAGCTGCATCGGACACTAAACATAGAAAATCGGATTTTTCTGTGTTTAATATGCATGACATTAAACATAGAAAATTAAATTATATACAGAAAATATGTAATAGTAGAGTCATTGAGTTACATGTACTTTTAATACATGAGTATATTAGAAAAAAAAGAAGAAAAAAGTAGATAGGTGTTATTAAAGTTTTCTAAGTGGGGTATGAAAATATAAGGACACTTATTACTTAGGTGATATTAGTTTTTGCAACTAATACATTCTCTGCTTTTTGTTTTGTTTCTGCCACTTAATGGAAAAAAAGAATCTACAATCTTTATTGACATTGCAAAGCTTTAACTTGTTCTGTGTGTCTCTCTATGCTTTTTAAACATGACATCCTAGAAAATGTCAAGAAAGTACATCTTGTAGAGGGATTTCCTAAATTAGTCTGTGACCTATTAAATAGAAAAGGAAAGCATGAAGTATTGGGACAAATGAATGGCACTGTTGTTATCTCATGCTTGTCCCAGTGATGATTCCAGGAGGGTGAGACTGGCTCACCCGCTCTCTGGTTTGTATAAGTCAACCCTTGAAAAATCATCAGAGATATGGACACTGAAGTTGGTAGTCCTAGGACAAAATATTCTGGGGAAAATTAGTTTCTTGAAGGAAATGAAGCAAGATAGATACCCATACACACACTCAAAAACATCTTGCCATCATATAATCATTATTTGACTAGATTTTAAAATGGAGGCAAGGGAATGGATTTATAGATAGCTGCAACACTTTAGCCACCAAAACTCTGGTGTGAAGAGAGTTGCACTGATCATTCAAAGGTCATGACACTCTGGTAGCTTGAATCCCTTAGCAGCTCCATGGAAGAAACGTGGACCATCTCACTCGAGCAATTCACAGCCTTGGAAGACCACTGAAAAGTTAGCTATGAGTCAGTTCCTCCTAGATAGCAATGACTTTTTGGATTGCACTTTAAATTAGGAGTAATAAATATAATAGCTGCCTAAAAGAGGAGATGTTATAAGGAGAGATATGAGGATATATAATCTATAGAAATTGTTGACCCATTAGATACAGAGAGCCAGCCAACCAGAATAAGGAATCTCAAATGACCTACCGAGATCCAGTTTTGTAATTTTTAGGATAATGGTAACACTCATCTTGAAAAGGAGTCAGAAAGAGATCTAGATATTAAGAGAAGATATGAACTTTGTTTTAGACTTGTTGAATGGTAGACAAGTAAAATGAATTAGAAAAACCATTAAAAATCCCCACATTATCGTTTTCTAAAAGTGAATTTCTTTTAGAAAATGTAGGCTTTATGTGATTGAAAACTTCTGTAGAAGGAAAAGAAAGAAGAGAGACTAGAATGCCATAGTTGTAAATCTCTTGTGGCCAGGCAAAGTTCACTGCTTTATTAGGCAAACAAGCAGCTTTGACTTCTATTTAGTGCGTCTCTATTCCACTGCACTATATTATTAGGAATTTCTCGTGATAAATTTATTTTCCCATTTCAAAGTTATTTATGGTAGTTATAAAGACATTGGAATATAATAACAAAAGTACATATGATACCATGCAAATATCTTGGCTACATCTTTCCTCTCCTAATTTTGTTGTTGTTGT
The DNA here is from genome assembly GCF_000299155.1 of Elephantulus edwardii. NCBI lineage: Eukaryota > Metazoa > Chordata > Mammalia > Macroscelidea > Macroscelididae > Elephantulus > Elephantulus edwardii. Next base: position 373,257 of record NW_006399907.1, on the reverse strand, counting down.
TTGATGCTGTCAAGTCGTAGATGACTCATAGTGACCCTATGAGTGAACGGCCTGAGCACAATTTGTTTTTAGCTATTATATAAAAAAATTCTCATTGTAAAATCAAACTAATGATACAGAGAAGTTAATATCACTTAAATATTATTACCTTGAAGTATTAGTAACTGATGTGTTTTGACAGTGTAAAGGGTTCAAAATCCTTTCCTATCCATTGACTGACTTTCACTTTACCACATGCATGAGGACATGTGAATAGGGTGTGTTAATCTATCAGCTAGGGGATTGGCAAGTCTAGCTACTAAATTGAAAATTTTCATCAGTAGATTTGAGAAGCTCACCACCCACAAAGAAGTCCTTTGGGGCCAGAGATTCTTGCACCAGCCCATTCTACAGGGAAGCAGCAGCAGCCACAGCAGAGAACCAGCGAGCTGGGACTGCCACCCTGCAGAGCCAGATCCTCATTGGCCTTCATCCAAGCCTGCTAGAGAACTTGGGGAGAGATGTTATAGTTGGCAGAATTAAGAGAACATTGAAACACTGGCTTAAAGCAACAAGGCTGAAAGCTAAATGGTTTGTGAGCACACTCCATAAACTGTCCTGAGAATTTGTATCCTGTTATCTTCCTTAATAAACCCTATAGGGAGCTATGGTGGCCTAATGGTAAGAAGTGCTGCAATCTCAAAGGCATGTACTTGAATCCACCAGTTACTCCATGGTGGAAGGGGGGGCAATCTTCTCTCATGAGATTTACTACCTCTGAATATCTGCAGGAGGGTCAGTTAAGGGTCAGTTGTAATTAAAGGCACAAGGCTACAATAAATTCCAGAATCATGAGTATAGTTTTGTGTGGTATGTCAGCTATTACAATGAATTTCAGACCCAATGGAGCAATAGTGTCGGTGTTGGGATTAGTAGAAATAGCTGCAGGAGCCTGGGGGACTATATCTAACCTTATTGGAATTAGCTTTGTACTATGGATTTTATTGATGGGGTAATTTTCACCTGATGGAGTTAGTAGAGATCAGATATGGTTGTCTCCATGCTATTTTTGCTCTTTTTACAGACTATTTTAATGTGTCTCTTTTCTATGTAAAATTCTCATTGTTGCTGCGTCAGAATTGACTCATAATTGACCCTCCAGTGGGTTTTCACAAGCCATTAGTTACATAGGTGGAGACTGCTCTTTCCTTTCACAGAGCCATTGGTGTCAGAGAGGCACTATGTGTTAGCAGTACAACTCTTTACCCACTAGACCACCAGAGCTCCGTGTGTGTGTGTGTGTGTGTGTGTGTGTGTGTGTGTG
>NW_006399907.1:361839-367704 GCF_000299155.1 Elephantulus edwardii | reverse complement strand
AAAGATTGGTAACTCAATCATAAAATGGGCAAAAGACATGAAAAAACTTCATGAAGGAAGGAGGACATTCAGATGGCTACAAACACATGAGGAAATTTTAAAAATAATTAGCAAAGAGATGCAAATAAAAATAGTGAGATACCATCTCACTCCAGCAGCAGTATCAAACTTTAATAATACATCAAGTAATATATATTGGCAAGGATACAGAGAGACTGGAATTCTCAAGCACTGCTGGTGGGAGTATAAAATGGTAAAACCACTGTGGAAAGTAGTATGGTATTTCCTCAAAAAGTTGAACACAAAAATCTCATTGTTATGTGCCTTTGAGTTTCTTGCAATTCATAGTGACTTTATGCATAATAGCTCTAAATTCTGCTCTATTCTGAGCCAATTTTGTTATAACACACCTACCCCCATTACCCCAGTTACTGTGTCAATCCCTCTTATCCTGGGTCTTCCTCTGGCTCATTCTAGGTGATGCGTCTCCAACCTTTCAAGCATGATGTCCTTCTCTAAGGACTGGTTCTTCCTGGCCACATTCCCAAAGTATGTGTGATGGAGTTTCAAAACCCTTGTCTCCAGAAAGAACTTGTTTTCATCTTCTCCAGGACAGAGCTGTTTGTTTTCTGGACAGTCCATGGTATGTTTACTACTCTTCTCCAGAACCACAACTCAAAGTCATTAATTTTTCTTCTGATGTACAGCAAGTAATTGTGAAGATCCTGGCCTGGATCAGGCACACCTTAGTCTTTAGGCTGATATCATTGTTTGTTAGCACTCTGCCGAGGTCCCTGACAGCAGATTTTCCTAATGCAATTTCTCTTTTAATTTATAAACTGCTAGTGCCAAGAGTTTTGATTGTGGAGCTGAGCAAGCTGTAAAAATTGTTAACCACTTCAATCTCTTCTCCATCAATCATGGTGCTGTTAATATGACCCTGCTATTACACGACTTATGCGGCCCTTGGGCTGAATTTGTTAATTTAAAAATAAACATACTTTAAGTGGTACAGCAGTTGTTTGTGTATTTGCGGTACTGAATAACTTGGAGTTGCTGTTACGCTAAACATTGTGCCATAGTTTTGTCAAATACCATAATGGTTACCGATCATGACCGTGTTTGGAGGAGCTTCCAGATTGATTCAGGTTTGGAAGCAGGCATGGCATCTACTGCCTAAACCGGATGCCTCTGGAAACTCTATAAACATACAGAAATGATGTTAATTATAGAACGGAGTTCAGGTCTTTTGTTCATAGAGTTGCTATGAGTTGTATTCTACTTGACAACAGTTAACCAGTGCTAAGTGAGTCTAGTGTTGTTATATGTGGAGGAACATTCTTCTATTTTGCACATCACTCTTTGTCAATGTGCTGTACTGAGGTAATCTGGGTTTGCTGTCATGATGAAGCTTGTGCCATTGGGATATCAAATACTATAATGTTTTCCCAATGTGGACAGTTTTGGGGGGAGCTCCAAAAACAGTTGTAAAACAGTTTTGGAAGCAGGAGTGGCATCCAATTCTTAAACTATGTGCCTCTGGAAACTTTATGAACTTGGAGAAATGACGATAGTTATGGGAAGGCATTAGGTCTTTTGTTTATAGAATCACTATGAGTCATATTCAACTCAATGACAATCGACAACAACAACATTTCTGTACTAGGAATATAACCAAAGGAAATCAGATCTGAGACATGAATGGTGCATTTGTACACCTGTGTTCCCAGCAGCATTATTTATAGTGATAAAAAAATGGAAACAGCACAAATGTCCATCAACAAATGAATGGGTTGAGAAATTGTGGTACATTCACACAAACAGAATAATATGCAGCACTAAGAAACATTGATTTTATAATTAACAGGAAAGAGACTAGGGCTGAGAGAAATAACTCAGTCAAATAAGAACAAATACTGCATAAGGCCATCATTGTAAAATTAGGAGGATAACTGAGTAAGATATATAAATGTTCAAAACGGGCAAGGGAAGGGGAGAAAGGTAGGCAGAAAAAGAGGAAAGGCAGAAATTACTAGGATAAGAGAGATTAGGGGGTAGTTGGGGGAGGTGATGAACAGGAAGGAAGCAACAGGGACTTGAAAAGACGTAGTGTTAACAGGTATAGATCAATTGCAATTAATTCTATAAAATACAATGTATGTGAATGATTGTGTTAAAACAATATACATGGATGATTTAATGCAAATCAATTTTTAAAAAGCTTAAAAAATTAAATCATTGACAAAAATAAAACAAAATTCCTCACCATTGCCCCAACACACAGCATCATGATAAAGAAAAGTTAAAGTTTGTGTTTTTGTGTTGCTTGGATCTACAATTAATACCAATGATACAGCAGTTAAGAAGTCAAAAGATGTATTACAATGGAGAAAAAACTCCTGTCAAAGCCCTCACAATTGCTAAAGAACAAGACTGTGAATTTAAAGACTAACGTGCATCTGATCTAAACCATGGTCTTTTCAATGACCTCTTATGGATGTGACAATGAATAAAGACAAATATAAGAACAATGAATATAGACAAAGAATTGGTGTCTTTGAGTTATGGCCATGAGAAAAATACTGAACATCCCATCGACTTCCAGAAAACAAATCTAACAAACAAATCTTTTAAGGTGCTCCTTAAAGACAAAGCTATGAAACCTTGTCTGATATATATTTTGGGCATGTTGTCAATAGAGACCAGTTCCTGGAAAAGGACATCATGTGGAAGAGATGGTGGGTCAGAGGAAGATTTCTAACATGATGGATTCACACAATGACTATAATAATAATCTGGTTGTTGTTATGTTTTGTTGAATTGGAACTGAGTCATAGCCTACCCCTCCAGGGGGTTTTTAGAGGCTTAAAAGCATGGGAAAGAAGGTAACAATGGGTTATCATCCTGAGGATGGAGCATGATAGGGCAAGTTTCAGATTTGTTGTTCACAGGGTCACTATGAATTGTACTTAAGTTGATGGTCTCTAACAACAGCAGCACCATGTACATAAAAAGTATAGAGGATGTGGTCAGTTTTTAAATTATTAATGAAAATTAGGATCATTTACTTGAAACTCTTTAGAATCTTGCTTTTCCTCAAGATATTACAAGTGAGAATATCCTCATGTCATTTTCTTTATGTTTAATATAAGGGATGTCTACTTTAGTTGAGCTTGATTTTCCTAATAGCGTGGAAAGGATCATTTTTGCTTTCTTAGCTCCAAAGTTTATTGAGCACATCACAGATACTTAATAAGAAATATGCTGAGGTTAGCAATAACTTAAACCAGACTGTTGATAATGAAAATATTTGAATTGACTTGATTGTCATAACTTGTTTGATGAAGGATTAACAGAATCCTCTATCTCATGAAGTTGATATTATTGTTATTATTTCTATTTCACATGTAAACATTACTTTCCCAAGAGCACAAAATCTTTGCCTTGCAGGGTAGTGCATCTCAATTTCACATATTTAAACCAAAAATATTCTCACTGTTATTTTTGTTGTTGTTGAGAGGACTGTACAGACTCCATTTTGTGCCTGGTCTCCATCTCCAGCCTGACCTGGATCAATTCCAGAAGCAGGCCCTAGAGGCAGCCCCTCAGGAGAGAAAGCAACCATAAGATAACTACAGGAATACAGGAGGGTCTTATCTCAAGATTAGCCATCTGTGCTTAAAAACTGCTTGAATAACTAATCCTGACGTTTAATATATGTAAGACAAGGACATGTGTAGGTGATACAGGAAGAATGTGTATGTGAGACAGTAAAAGGTGTGTATGTGACATAGGAAAGGGCGGAGGTGGGCTGGCTGACTGGCCCAGGTACGATCCAATCACAAACTGACCCATGTAACCACTCCCCTTGCCCACCAATCATGTTCCCAATTATCTCATCCTGGTAAACCTACCCTAGCTTAACCCAAAGGGCTTGTGAACTTGCACCCGGGGTCATCCTTTTCTACTGCATAGTGGGCCCTGCATGCACACTGAAGGTCTGCAGAATAAAGCACTTTTGTCATTTGCATACGTGAGACAGTGGTCTTTCGGGTGGCAATTTATGGACCTAACAGTTGCTATATGCTATCCAGTCACCTGCCACCCATAGCAACCCTATGTACAGGCTCTAAAGCCTGCTCTATCCTGAGCCAATCTCACTGATATGTTCCACTTGTATCAGTGTTAATTAGATCTTAACTCACATCATATTCTATACAAAAGTCTTTCTATGCTTTTGCGATGATCACAGTGGAGCAAAGATGGGCAATCCCCTCCTGAGAGACATACAGCTTCTGAAAATCCACTGGAGGTTTAACTATGAGTCAGTTCCAGTTTTATGACCATGAGTCTTTTTGAGATTAAGTTAAATTCAGAGGAAGGATTGGTACTGCGCCTCAGGCTATGCACTAATTTCTATATTGTAAATTTATATTGAGGAAGGAGGTCTCCTCAGAGTTGTTAGAACAGATGTAGTCTAGTCCACTCTGAATCATGCCCACCCATATGTGTCAGGGTAGAATTGTGCTCCATAAGTACAATTTTCAGTGACTGATTTTTATTGCCTTTGAAGGTAGGGGTCTGGTTGTGATGTCACTGATGGATAAAAACTTATCTCTCCTGCCCACAAGGGCTTTGTTGTATCTGTTACCAAGTAGCTATGATGATTCTGGAAATATTATCAGGAAATGATTCCTGAAACGTTCAGTGTGCTTCTTGTCATCTGGAAGTAAAGATACCATACCCAGTGGCATCAAACTCTCATTCTCGTTGCCATTAAGTGGAACTCATAACTCACCCTCCACTGGGTATCCAGGGCTATAAATCACGTGGAAAGGAATTGCCTGTCTTTCTCCCCTGAAGCTACTGGTGGATTCAAACAGTTCAGTTTTAAACACATATTAGGCTGTGCTAAAGACTAATTTCAGTCTATGGTCAAGAACGCTCAAAAATATTCTTTATTTTCCAAAGTTGATAGAAATTCTTGTGAATTTTTTTTTATGTTTTTGATGTGCATGGGGATTAAATCTTTAGAAGGTCCCATTTATCAATGTTATCCTCTCCAGATTGTGCATTTCTGGCTGTATTTGGCAGTCTCTTTATACCATAGAAAAACCATCTAAGCTTGATCCCAGTTTGTCTCTGATGAACTTTTTGGTTATGAGATTTACTCCCAGGTCTCTGATCCACTTTGATTTAATTTTGACTGGTAACACAATTACAAAATGGAGAAAAGACACAGAAAGACTTTTCTCAGAGGGAGATATTCGGATGGCCAACAGACACATGAAGAAATGTTCAGTATCACTGGCAATGAGAGAGATGCCAATGAAAATCAGTGAGATACCATTTCACCCCAGTAACAGTGGCAAAGTTTAACAGGATAACAATAAATGTTGGATAGGATGTAGAGGGAGAGGATCTCATATACACTGTTGATGGGATTGTAAAATGGTATGACCACCCTGGAAGGCAGTTTGGCGTTTTCTCAGAAAGCTGAACATAGAAATTTTGCATGACCCATCTATTCCACTACTTGGAATATACTCCCAAGAAAATGAGAACTGAGGCACAAATAGAGAGTTAAAAACACCAGTGTTCATAGCAGTGTTATTTGCCATTGCAAGAACATGGAACAGCTCAAATATTCAACCACAATAGAATGGATTGCAAAATTATGGTACATTCACATGATGGAATACTATGCAGCACTTGTTGTTTGATGCCGTGTAGTCATAGACGACTCATAGCGACCCTGGTTTGTTTTGGTTTTTTTTTATGTGTGTACTGTCAAATTGGATCTGACTGGTACAGGAGGCGATTGTTTCTCCTTCTTCAGCAGAGCATCTGGTGGATTTGAACAGC
>NW_006399907.1:360576-361739 GCF_000299155.1 Elephantulus edwardii | reverse complement strand
TAGATGTATATATTTTATACATATGTACATATGACTAAGAGGAAAGATTGGTCATGCACTTCTGAAATCCAATCCTATGAATAACAGAGGAACATTGTTAGATACAGTACTGAAAGGAGTGCCTTTCAGATTGGAAGAAAAAACCCCACATTTAGTAAAAAAAAAAACAACAAACAAAAACCCACATTTAGGAATAATTATAAACATCCATTAAAAATTGAAACATGGAATTCTATGATGTATGAGTCTAGGAAAATTGGAAGTTGTTAAAATGAAATGGAACACATAAAGGTCAACATCTTAGGCATTAGCAAGCTGTTATTGGCCATTTTAAGTCAGAAAATGATAAGAATTTTCCAGGAATAACAAACTGGTTAAGAATGGTGTTGCATTCATAGTCAAAATGAACAGTTACAGATCCATCCTGAAGTTGTGAATGACAGGATACTATCCTTACATATACAAGGATGACCTGTTAACACAACTATTCAAATGTGCACATGAAACACTAAAACTGAAGATGAAAAAAAATGAAGACTTCTCCTAACTTCTGCAGTCTGAAATAGATCAAGCATACAATGAAAAGGCATTAATAATAATTAGTGACTGAAATGCAAAAGTTGGAAACAGAGAAGGACTAATACTCAGAAATTACAGACGTGGTAATAGAAATGAGGCTGGAGAGAAAATGTTTGAATTTTGTACAATTAGTGATATATTCATTGCAAATACCTTTTTTAAAAAGCAAAAATTGTGACTATGAGTATGGACCTCTCCTGATGGATAACACAGGATTCACAGTGTCTACATCTGTGGAAGAAATCTCTGGAGAAGCTCAACATCAGCAGTCAAGACCAGACCAGGCACTAATGGTGGAAAAGATCTTAGTGCAAGTAGAAATTGACATTGAAGAAAATTAACGCAAGCCCGTAAAAGCCAAAATATATCTTTGAGTCAATCCTACCAGAATTTAAAAACGTCTCAATAATAGAGTCAGTGCTTTGAATACTAAAGACTGAAGAGCAGATAAGTTACGGGATGACATTAAGGACATCATCTATAAAGTAAGCAAAAGGTCACTACAAACACAAGGGAGAAATGTAAAACCAAAACTCAGTGTCAGGAAAGATTGAAAATTGCACCAAAACAGGGAAAGGCCAGGA
>NW_006399907.1:312870-352261 GCF_000299155.1 Elephantulus edwardii | reverse complement strand
TTTCCTGCCACTAGGCCACCAGAGCTCACCGACTCATAGCGACCCTATGAACAAATGGCCTGAGCACTGTTTGTACTTAGAGTTTCCGGAGGCAAACCATTTCGGAAGTGGATGCCGCTCCTGCTTCCAGGCTTGGTTTAGTCGGGAAGCTCCAGCCAACACTTGTCCACCATGGGTACCCATTACCACGACTGGCACATCACTGTCACAGTCTTCAGCATCAGAGCAACCACGAGTTACCTCTGTACAGCAACACACAGACCAGTGCTATACCACCTAGAAGAATGTTTGCCAGGAAGACAATTTGAACCTGGCTGAGGACCACAGAGGAAAATCACCCACCTTCGGCTTGGTAGCATAGCTTCCTTTCCACTAGGCCAACGTAGCTCTCTCCTGGCCGTCGTCATTGTTATTGTTGTTTAATGCCATCAAGTCGTAGACGACTCATAGCGACCCTATGAATGAACAGCCTGAGCACTGTTCGTACACAGAGTTTCCGGAGGCAAGCCATTTCGGAAGTGGATGCCGCTCCTGCTTCCAGGTTTGATTTATGCAGCACTTAAAAGTAATAATTTTGTAGATCACTACCTAACTTGGGAGGGATTGGAGAACATTATGCTAAATGAACTAACTCAGTCTCATTAGGACAAATACTGTATAAGACTACTATTGTAGAATGTGTATGAGGATCCAAGAGTGGTGGAGGGGGAGCCGAGAGGTGAGAATGGGCAGGGGGTCATCATATGATTGCACAATTTGATGGTTAGAGGGAGGGGTGGGTAAAGGAAATGAGAAAGATCTGGTGTGAAAAGCAATGCACATGAACTTTATGATTAAACCAGTATAAAATAAAAATTTTGAAAAAACTGGATAAAAATAATATTCCATTTTATATTTCCTCAATTTCTTTTTAATGTCAAGTTTGCTTTGTTTTGACTAATGTTCCCCATTTGAAAAGGATATAAAGTGAAAACTGGAATTTCATTAGTTTTGCATTTTAGTTTAGGTAGCCAACATAGGTCAATATTCTTTTTTCTTACCTGAAAGTAGTGACTAAGAAAGAAAAGTTTGCAAGCATAAACATGTCAGTATTAACAAGAATAAAAAGGAAAAGGCTTCATTTTTTTTAAAGGCTTTATTTTTACATAAATATTTAAAAATATAAAATAACCAGAAAAAAATTACTCTAAGAGTATTACTTTCTTACATTGGCCTCTGAGATGGGCTTGAATCTTCAGAAACTGCAATCTTTTCTTAACAAGGACTCTGGTTAGATGTACTCTTGCTCCAGTTATGCAGGAAAAAGCACTCAACATCCATATCTTGAACCATCTCTCACCTTCCAACGATGTAACTGTTTTTGCTGTTATTATGTGCTGTCGAGTTGCCTGCAATTCATAGTGACGCTATGTACAATAGCCCTGAAACCTGCGCCAACCTTATTGCTCTGACACACATACCCCCATTACCCTAGTCACTCAATTAGTCCATCTCATTGAGGGTCTTACACACTTGCGCAGTTCCTCCACCCTTCCAAGTATGTCCTTCTCTAACCTAGACTTATCTTAACCATGTTGTTGTTGTTAGGAGTCACTGAGTACAACTCATAGTAACAGACTCGAACTCTGTCCTACCCTGTGCCATCCTCATTCATCATCACTGTTACACTTGAGCACATTGCAGCAATCACTATGTCAATCCATTTCATTGGGTGTCTTTTCTTTCACTGACTGTCCTTCTTTCCAAGCATGATATGCCTCTCCAAGAAATAGTTACCCATAACAACAAGTCCAAAGTATGAGAGATGAAGCTTCTAATGAGCCTCTTCTCTTCTTCTATCTTTGCCTCTAAGGATGACTGTGTCTACGTTTTCCCAAGACATTTTTTGTTTTTGTCACTTCTTGGGATATTCAGTATTTTTCATCCACATCACAACTCAAAAGTATCAATTCTTCTGTTGTCCTTATTCATTGTCTAGCTCTCAGATCACTTTGTAAGTGAATAAAACAAATGATGGCCTGAATCAGGCATACTTTAATCTTCAAACTGACATCATTACTCTCCAATATTTTGGAAAGGTTACAGACAGAGGACTTGCCTAATTAACTGTGTAGATCTAGGCATTTGGGTGATATGTGGATATAATCTACTGAGGGCATTTCAACATAATGATTGCCAGCATAATTGAGAAAATACATCACAAAACATTTTAACCCTTATTGATTTCTTGTTAACTACTCTACAGGAATGTAGAGTCAAAGAGAGTTGATATTGACCCAGATATAAAGGAGACATGAGTGTTTTTTTAAATATACAATTAAATAAAATTACTAATAAGCTGTTGTTTTTGTGTGCTGTTGAGTCAGAATGGACTCACAGCTGATCTCCAGCAGATTTTCAGAGGTAGTAAATTACACAAGAGGAGTCTGGCCATCCATCTCCCACAGAGCAGCTGGTGGATTTGAACTGTGTGCCTTTGGGATTGCAGTGCAATCTCTTATCACAGGTCAAATTAGGGAGAAGGGAGTGATAGGAACCATCTATCAAGTTTGAGGACAGCGAGGTTTTGATAACTGTGTGCACAGTGATTAAAAATATTGCAGACCAAGTCAGGAAAAAAAAAAAAAACCACGGAGGTTAGTCCAAGAGGAGGAAACAGCTTAGCTGTAAAAAAAAAACCACGGAGGTTAGTCCAAGAGGAGGAAACAGCTTAGCTGTTCTAAGGGCCTAAGGAGATGAAGTCTGAGATAGATCAAGGCTAATTTCAAGGCACTGACTGTGAATGAAGAAAAGCATATCAAAGTACAACTGATTTCAAGACCTGGGTTTTGACTGACAATTATTACCTCACATTTTGTAGAACAAAGTTGGATACTTTAGTATGCTTTCCAAGGTTGTTCACAGGTAGTCCTTGGACAAGATTCTAGTCTGTTGTATGTAGTGTTGCTATAGTAATAGTTGACTCAACAACACCGTACAAGGACAGTACTTGGGTTATGAACATCATCCAATCTGAGGTTAACTCTTATCTGCCTTTTAATTTTATGTAAATTTCTTCTTGCTTGGAAATGATGGAAACAACCCCTATGTGTAACAAATTTTTTGTCACGATCACTTTCTCTTTCCTTGTGTGTGCAACTTTTAATTAATTCAAAAGGCTTTGAGCCTTCTCTTGAACCAAAGGAAGGGCTGTATGCACATGGTCCAATATACCTTTAAGTTCTTAAAGACACAGTTTGGAGCATATCTCTTTTGTAACCTGAAACTGCCTGTATTAAGCACAATTGCTTCCTAATGTGTTGTCCCTTCTTTCTTTAAAGGACTCTGACTGATTTTTTTTTTAAAGCCCCCTTTGTTGTTAATGCTGTGCTATTACCATTCCAACTTTCAGACTTGAAAATACATAAATTTAAACAGGACTCTCAACATTATTTCTAACTTTGTATTTAAGGAGCACAGATGATTTCATGCATCTAGTATCAGATTGCTAACCAAAAAGCTGGTGGTTTGAATCCACAAGATGCTTCTAAGGAGAACGATGGATAGTCACCTTCCTTAAAGAGGTGTAGCCTCAGGATTTTAGTAGAGATTCACCCTGAGCCAGAATTGATATAATAATAAGGGCTTGGATTTGATGAGTGGCAGGACACATCAGGCTGCAAACTGTAAGGTCAGTTGAAATTCATCAGCTTCTCCAAGGGCGAAAGATGGGTGGTCTCTGTCCATAAAGGTTTATAAAGCCTGGTGGAGGATTGCTATGAGTCAGAATGAACTGGAAGGTACTGGGTTTTGGTTTGGTTTTTGGTGATTTGTAATATACTTATCTTTTGATAACATGGCAAACAAGATATTCTTTTTTTTAAAGAAATTAATTCTTTCTAGATGGAGTAGACAGAATTTTAAAAAGTACTTTCTGAGTTCCTATAGTGCCACACACGGTGCTAACCTTTTAAATATTCAATGTTGTTGAGTTAGAACCAATTCTTAATTGATCCTCCTTTGGGATTCCAAGGCTGTAAATGGTTTGGGAGGAGACTGCTCATTTTTCTTCCTCAGAGTCGCTGATGGATTTTGAACTGCCAGAGAGTCACAGCCTTGGGATTGGAGGTGAATATCCCCAGAGACAACACTACCAGAGGTGGAAGAAAGCTGGGCCATCAACTCTCACACGATTTATTGTCTCTGAAAACCTGATGGATGCTTTCAAAAGGAAAATTATTCAGTTGAGCTTAATGTTAGCAGAAATATCTGAAGTATAAGAAAGATTCAACGGTCAGTTATTGGCTTGCAAATGGAAGGAGACATGTGGCAAGAAATTCAGATGACCTCTAGAAGTTGAGAATGGTCTTCATTGGCAGCTAGCAAGAGAAAAAGTTCCACAAAGAGCCTGAATGAGTTTGGGAGCAGATTTTTCACCACACATTTCAGATCAAAGCTCAGCCGGATGACACTTTGACTTTGGCCTTGTGATACCTCCAGTAGAACCCAACCAGGGCCACCTGATTGCTGATCCATAAAATTCTAAGATAATGAATATGATATTGTTTGAAGGCAATAAATTTGTGCAATTTGTCCCACAGAAATAGATAAATATGAAATTTGTTCTACCTAGGCAAATGGCACTATTAGCTAACATGGAATAACACCATCTGTGATTTATGTCCAAATGTCTACAACCTTGTAGGCATTCATTAGTGTATATTAGCTGGGCAATTTATCTGGGCACAGGCATATGCTATGGCAATATTATATTATGTTATATTCCTTTCTAAAAGCCTAGACTAGTGGTCCCCTTGATGTCACATCTCTAGAATTAGGGATCTCAATGACAAATTTATTCTTTTCTCTATTTATGATAATGTTGCATATTGACCCAGTCATAAGAACTTTTATTTTTAGACTCATCAACAACCTGTGTAATGCAGATGACATAACCTTGCTTGTTGAAAGTGAGGAGGACTCAAATTGCTTGCTGCAGAGGATCAAAGACTACAGTCTTCATTATGGATTATAACTCAATGTCAAGAAAACAAACGTTCTCACCAGTAGGACCAATAGGTGAGATCATGAAGAAAAAGATTGAAATTTCAATAACTTCATCTTACTTGGATCCACACTTAACAACCTTAGTGCTATCAGTTAGGAGATTAGAAGATGTATTTGTATTGGGAAAGTTTGCTGTCATGAGTCTCTCCAAATTACTGAGGGCAATGATATCAGTTTGAAGGACAAAGTGTGCCTGATCCAGCCCACGATCTTTTCTATCACTTGCTTTGCATCAGAAAACTGGACAATGAATAAGGATGACAGAAGAAGAATTGATGTCTTTGAGTTGAGGTGCTGGAAAAAAGTCTTGAGGATACCATGGACCACCAAAAAAACAAATAAATCTGTCTTGAAGAGGGTGAAACTAAGTTTCTCCTTGGAGGCTATGATTCTGGTACTCCATCTTGCATACTTGTGAGACCAGTCCTTAGAGAAGGACATCATGCTCAGAAGGGTGGAGGAACAGTGCAGGAAAGGAAGACCCTGGATGAGATGGATTAATGTAGTAACTGGGGCAATGGTAAAAAGTAGGTGTATCAGAATCAGTGAGACTGGCTCAGGGCAGGGCAGGCTTCAGAGCTGTTGTACAGGGTCACTATGCGTCACAGGTGACTCAATGGCACATAACAACATTGTCATTAGACACACGATGTGAATGATAACATTGCGATTTAGAAACACAGTTACTTGCCTTAGTCTGTCCTTTAAATGCCTGGGGAATAAGATACTCTCTAATGACCTCTCACTCACTCATTGCCACAGAAGAGGAACTGATTCTTAGCTGACCCTCTAACAGAATTTCAGAGGCTGTAAACGGCATGGGGAGAGGTTGTCAGTCTTACTCCCAAAGAACATCTGGTAGATTCGAACTGCCTGCCTTTGGATTGGTAATGCAACTTTTTATTCAATGGGCCACCAGAGTTTCTTAAATACCCCTAGGAAAGACAACTTCTTCCTGTAAAATTATTAACACTTTCAACTGGGGATAGGCAGAGTTATTCTTTTACATCATCAGGAAACTGAAGAAAAGATTACCACTGCATAATAAAATAATTTGTTATCAATGCAAATAAATTTGAAATTAAAGCAGTAAACTCTCTATTTTCTTATGAAAGAATATAATTGCTGATGGAATGATATTTAAAAACAAGATGAAATAAGGCAACTGGTTTCCTAGGCAGCTCTGTTTCCATTAATTCATTTATGACCTGGCTTTCTAGAGAAAAGAGAGATAGGTTTTGAAATTTACTTTGATTTTCAATTATGTTGGTGGCTATAGGATAAAAACACCAACAAAACCAAACTTCTTGTCTGTAAAAATCAAAGCATTGAGAATATTTCTAGGAGAAAGGGCCATTTTAACAGTTCTGTAATTTCAATGTTTTGAAGTCACTTCCAAACAGACATATCTCTTTATCCACTCTCTTTTCTTGGCCAACACTTTGAAACATGTGGAATCATATTAATAAAACTACTAAGGTGAATGCTATCATAAACACTGTGAGGGGAAAAGTTTCATAAATGACCTCATAGTAAGAGTGTTTTAGTGAAGTCTTAGAGGCTTTTTCTTGGGGATGGTGTCAATGTTAATGATTGATTGTAAGTCTATAATATACATGTCTTATCTTTCCTTCAAGTGAATATGGGGCTGTTAGGTTTTTCTCCAAAAGTTGTCTTTTTATATTGTTCCCTCGTCATTCACCACTTGTCTTTTGTTTACCATGCTGTGATGCCTTGTTTGTTGCTGTGATGCTGGAAGCTATGCCATTGGCAGGGTCACCCATAGTGGGCAAGTTTCTGCAGGCTTCCAGCCTAAGATAAACTACAAAGCAGGACTGGTCATCTACTTCTGAAATAAAAAAAATCCTTTGAAAAATGTTAGAACATAGTCTGTTACAGAGCCAGGAAATGAGCCCCTCAAATGGACAGACACTAAAATTCAATTAAAGAAGAGCTGTCTCCTCAAGGTACTGTTGTTGTAGTCATACATTGACAAATCAACTACAACTCATAGTGAACCTATGAACAGTAGCCTTGAACCTTATCCTATTCTGAGCTACCCTCTCTGTCTGTGACATCTGATCCCATTACCACAGTCACCATGTCAGTCCATCGAATCCTCTAATCCTGTACTGATCCTTTACCCTTCTAAGCATGATGTCCTTTTCTAAGGACTTCTCCCTCTTGGGAACATACTCAACGTATGTTAAATGGAGTTTCAAAATCCTTGTCTCCAAGGAGCTATCTGGTCTCACCATCTCCAGGACAGACCTGTTTATCCTCTTGGCAGTCTGCGGTATGTTCAGTACTCTTCTTCACCACCACAACTCAAAGGCATCAATTCTTCGTCTGTCATCCTTAGTCATTGTCCAGCTCTCTGATGCATAGCTAGCAATGAAGAAGACCATAGCTTGGATCAGGTGCTCCTTAATATCTCAACTGACATTGTTGCTTGTTGCCCTTCAGCACTCTGGAAAGGTCCCTGACAGCAGACTTTCCCACATAAAGAACAGTTAAAGATTTATTCTAAAGTAGAATATTGTGAGTGCTTCACATACAAGGAAGATCTGTTAATAAAATATTTCTCAAATATATAGACCAAACACTAAAGCCAGAAAGGAAGACACTTAGGGTTTCTATTGATTTATATTGTCTAAAATTGATTGAACATAGTTAAGTTTCAGAATCATTTACCAAAAAACTATTAACTGATGATGAAGCATTTTGAGAAGTAGCATATGATACACAAATACTGAAGTAGGAAGTTCAAATTGCACTGAAGACTCTGGAAAAAAAATAAGTCCCTGGGAATTGACAGAATACCAATTTTGATGTGTCAGCAAACAGATGCAGCTATAAACACAATTATTAATATATGCCAGGAATTTTGAGAAATGGTTACCTGGTCAGTTGACTGTAGAGACTCATATTTGTTCTAATTACAAAAAATGTTATCCAACAAGATGTGAAAATTATAAGATAATATCATTATTATCACACAAACAGCTGGAACAGAACATCAGCAGGGAACTATCTGCAAATAAGTCAAGTTCAGAAGAGGCCATGGAATGCGGGACAACATTGCTTTTGTCAGGTCCCAGCTGAAACCAGAGAATATCACAAAGAAGTTTCTTAGACTATGCAAAGGCATTTAATGGTGTGAATCACAAAAACTTATGAGTAACATTGAGAAGAATGGGAATCCTAAAATATTTAATTGTGCTCATTCAAAACTCATAAGACAGACAAGGGAACACTTGCAAATTAGGAAAGGTATGCATCAAGGTTATATCATACCTATTTTTTATTTTTAGAATAAACACCTTTAATACATGTGCTAAATGGGAAGGAGGAGGTTTATTTGCCTTTCCATGCCGTGATTTTCCTCAGATAAAACTCCAGCTCCTTGCCTTCTAGCACATAGCCATCTGTGTGGCCAACCTGGCCTGGCCTGGGAGCAATACATGTAAGAAGCTTATAGCCTGCTGGAACTGATTCTTTAGAAGACTGCCGATTTTTGCATTCTTTTTCCTTTCATCGTATTTTTTTTTTCTGATTTTATTTGATCACCTTTTGTTTAAAACCTCTTCCTCCTCAGGAGTCAGCTTGGCCCCCTTCTTGAGACCCAGGGGCAGCGCACAGTGGGACCTGTACCACATCCAGTCTTACGGCATGGCACTTTTTGTTACCTCCTCTCACACAAACTGTGTGTATATATGATGGGGGCCAATCTTAGCGTTGGCAGCCAGGTGTCCCAACTCTTTCTTCCACTTCTTGTGGTGGGGCTTTTGTTCTGGTCTTGCAACACTTATACTAGTTGTCCAGGAGAAACCATTGCACCACGCTGGCTGGAAAGAGCAGGGCTGTGTCATTTCTTCACACCTAATTCAATCTGTATGCTTGGGAAAATAATTTGAGAACCTGGACTATGTGAAGAAGACTGTAGTATTAGGATTGGAGAAAGACTCATCAACAACCTGTGTTATGCACATGACACAATCTTGCTTGCAGAAACTGAAGAGCACTGAAACACTGACTCAAGAAGATCAAGGACTACTGCCTTTAATATGGATTTGCCTGTCAACGTTAAGAAAACAGAATCCTCACCACTGGGCCAACAGACAATATCATGATAGATTGGAGACAAGATGGAGATTGTCAGCTATTTCATTTTACTTGGACCCACACTCAACATAGAGGGTGGCAGCAGTGAAGAAATCAGAAGACATTGTGCAAATCTTTTGTCAAGGACCACTTTAACGACTTAGGAACAAAGTGGAAGTGCAATAAGGGTGCTCCTTAGAGGCACAGGTAGTGCAACTTTATCTCACATACTTTAGGCTTGATGTCAGGTCAGTCCTTGGAAAAAGACATCATGCTGGTAAAAGTAGAGGATTACTGAAAGAGAGGAAGACCCTCAATGAGATAGACTGACACAGTGACTACAAAATGGGATTGAGCATGAATGTGACAATGGTGCAGGATAGGTCAAGGGTCAGGGATGTCGTTCATGAGGTCGCTATGAGTTCTAGTTCACTTGAAGGCAGCTATCAAAAATAATGGCAGTTATTAAAAGTTCATAGGCAGTCATGCTGCTAACACAAAGGCAACCTCTTTGGTGGTTCAAATCCACCAATGGTTCCACATGAAAAAGATGGGCAATCTTCTTCCATGAGACATATAGCCTATGACAACCTCTACAGAGTCAGTTATGTGTTGATTCTGACTAGATGGCAATGAATTGAGATGACTGGAGAAGACAAGCCACTCTTCGGTTTTTATGAACACAACAACACAAATTGAGGCTATGTGGTAAACTGAGATATCTGGATACATTCCGGGAAGTTATGAACCCTGGATGTCAGGTGGCATGAGAGGAAGAAGAAACTACAGTAAGGAGAATATTGAGGAAGAGAAGTAGGGAGTGAAATCCTTTATTTCTTCTAGCACCTAGAGAGCGGCTGCAGCTCTGGTCATGGGGTTTGGATGCGCCCTTCATGGTGTCAATGCTAGGACAGTATCCTTCAGCCTGCAATTTGCGTTTAGTCATCTGCTACTATACAACACTGATGGCTTCTCTCCTCAGAGTTGTAATTTAAACATCTCCCTCTAAATTGAACAAGCTCTTTTCATCATCAAAATCATTACTCATTTCTATTCCCTTTTGCTCTTTTTAGTATTTTATCTGGAATAATTTTCCAAGTCCTTAGTTTTCTTTCCATGTATAAATGATTATTTGAATTTATGCTTTGAATGTAAAAAAGCGTTGGTTAAATTACTACTACTTACTCTATAAGAGAATTTTTTTTAATTAAAGAAGTTTTGTAGGCATGCAAATATATTAACAACAAGGATATTGTTTTCTTCTCATTTTTCAAAAAGCAAATTAGAAAGAGACATTCTCAAAACAACTATGAGATATCATCTCACCCCAGTCAGAATAGCAAAATTTAACAGAACAGCAAGCAACAAATGCTGGTGAGGTTGTGGAGAAACTGGAACCCTTATTCACTGTTGGTGGGAGTGTAAAATGGTGCAACCACTGTGGAAAGTGGCATGGCGCTTTCCCCAAAAGTTGCAAATAGAGATGCCATTTGACCCAACAATTGCACTACTGGGAATATACCCTAGAGAGACCATAACCGACACCCAAGCAGAAATATGGATACCCATGTTTATCATGGCTTTGTCCACAATAGCATGGAGTTGGAAACAACCCAAGTGCCCATCAACAAACAAATGGATAGAGAAGCTGTAGTATATGGTATATTCACACAATGGAGTACTACACTGACTGTATTGAAAAACAAGGAACTCATGCAACATAATTAAAAATGGGTGACCCTGGAAGACATTATGCTGAGTGAAATATCTCAGTCACAAAAGGACAAATACTGCATGGTGCCACTATTGTAGAATGGGACTGACATCAGGGTTGGAGTAAGACTGAGAAAAACTGGATAAATTATTTATACTGCATAGAAACAGATAAGGGAGAGAACAGTTTAAAAGCGATATATGATAGGGTATTATGGTTATCACAAGAGTACAGAATTAAGGTTGCACAGTGGAGTGTACTTGGGGCAGTAGGGGGGGTTGCAGGGGGATTTTATACCAGTGAAAGAATTTTTCTTTTACTTTTCAAAGAGAGGAGTGAACTGGGGGGAGAGGGGTGGGCAGGGAGAAAAGTCTAGCAATGCATGGAAATCTAAAATATCTGGAAGTGCTCATTAAAATTAAAAAGAAAAAGACATTCTACAGAAGGATCTCTTTTTTCGGTCATACTTTATATTGTTGTTGTTGTCATGTGCCATCGAGTCGCTTGCAACTCATAGTGACCCTATGTACAACAGCCCTAAACTCTGCTCTGTCCTGTGCCAATCTCTTACATTTCCACCCCAATTACCCCAGTCACTGAATCAATCCATCTCATAGAGGGCCTTCCCCTCCTGCGCTGTTCTTCCACCCTACCAAGCATGATGTCCTTCTCCAAGGACTGGTCTCTCCTTACAACGTGTCCAAAGTACATTAGACAAAGCCTCAGAATCCTTGCCTCCAAGGAGCCGCCTGGTTTAACCCTCTCCAGGACGAATCTGTTTGTTTTCCTAGCAGTCCATGGTATTCTCAATACTCTTCTCCAGTACCACAGCTCAAAGGCATCAATTCTCCTTCTATCCTCCTTGGTAATTGTCCAACTCTCTGATGCTTAACAAGTGACTGCAAAGACCATGGCCTATATCAGATGCACCTTAGTCTCCAGAGAGACACCATTGCTCTTCAGTACTTTGGAGAGGTCCCTAACAGCAGACTTTCCCATGGCAATGCACCTTTTAATTCCCTGGCTACTGGAGATGAGAGTGTTGACTGTGAAGCCAAGCAAACTAAAGCTGTGAACAATCTCAATCTCTTCACCATCCATCCTGATGCTGCTAATTGGCCCAGTGGTGAGAATCTTTGTCTTCTTGACATTGAGCCTCAATCCATATTGGAGGCTGCAGTCCTTGATCCTCTGCAGCAAGCGTTTCAGGTCCTCCTCAGTTTAAGCAAGCAGGGTTGTGTCATCTGCATAATGCAGATTGTTGATAGATCTTCCACCAATCTTGACCCCACATTTCTTCTCATAAGCTAAGATCCATTAAACAACAGTTATAATATCCCTAGTACCACGATCCCTTCTAAACCCAGCCTGGACTTCTGGCAATTCTCTGCTGATGTGCTGTTCCTGTCGTTTTTGGATAATCTTCAGTAGAATCTTGCTTGCATGTGAAATCAATGAGATTGTTCTATAGTTTCCACACTCTGGGAACATATATAGATCTCTTCCAGTCAGTTGGCTAAGTGGTTGTTCTCCAGATTTCTTGGCACAACTTGGTGAGCACATTCAGGGCAGCATCTGTCAGCTGAAATATGTCAATTGGTATACCATCTATTCCTGTGGCCTTATTTTTTTGCCATTTCCTTCAAAGCAGCCTGAACTTCTTCTTTCATCACCATAGGCTCTTGCTCATATGTTGTTTCATGAAATTCTTCCGTGTCTGCCAATTCCTTTCGATACAGTGACTCAGTATATTCTTTCCATCTTCTTTTAATACTTCCTGGATCATTTAATATTCTGCCTAAAGCATCCTTGATTATACCAACTCAAGGTTTGAATTTGTTCTTCAGTTCCTCGAGCTTAAGAAATGCTGAGCGAGTTCGGCCCTTTGATTTTCTGACTCCAGATACTTGCACATTTCATTGTAATATTTTACTTTGTCATCCTGCACTGACTTTTGAAATCTTCTGTTCAGCTCTTTAGTATCTTGAATTCTTCCTTGAGCTTTGGCTTCTCTGTGCTCCAGTGCAATTTTCAGAGTCTTCTGAACTCCATTTTGGTCTTCTCTTCCTCTTCTGCCTTTGCAATGACCCTTTGCACTCTTCTTTGATGATACCCTTAATATCCTCCCACAACTCATCTGGTCTTCACTCATTAGTGTTCAAGGCCTCAAATCTGTTCCTGAGATGGTTCTGAAATTCAGATTTTTATCAACTTTTACAATCAGAGATCGATAGAACATGCAATCAAGATGCATTGATAATAATGGGTGACTGGAATGCAAAAGTTGGGAACAGAGAAGAAGATTCAGTAGTTGGAAAACATGGTCTCAGTGACAGAAATGAAGCTGGAGAGAAAATGACTGAATTTTCATAATCAATGACTTATTCATAACAAATACTTTTTTAAAGAGACATAAACGCAGGTTATATCCATGGATTTCACCTGATGGTATGCGTAGGAATCAGATTGATGACATCTGCGGAAAGAACCACTAGAGAAGCTCAATATCAGCTGTGAAAACTAGGCCAAGAACTGATTGTGGAACAGACCACCAACTACTCATATGCAAGTTCAAGCTGAAGTTGAGGAAAATGAAACCAAGTCCACAGGAACCAAAATATGACTTTGAGTCTATCCCACCTGAATTTCAGAACCATACTTTATATTAGTTGGGAAAAAAGTGGAAAACAAGGCAGGTAGGCAAGCAGGCAAATGTGTAATTATTTTGACAAAGATTAACCACAAAGATAACCTGCTTTTTGATGAGGCTTAGCCAGTCTTATCAAACATTTATTTTTTTCTTCTCTTTATCAAGAAAATGTTATCTTTCTTCTCACTTCTAATTCGGCTGAATTTATCATCATATCACTAAAACAGGATATTTTAACACTGAAAACATTACCAGAAAATCACTATAGATGACTCCTTGTGCTACAGTTGAAAAGTTCACTGATAATAATGCATCATTTTCAAGCTGGGGGGAAGTTTGTGGGAGAGTTTCCATTTCATTCCCACATGATTTTTATTTTATTGGAGACCATAGCACTTGGCATTACTAATAAGGAAGGGGGGGGGCAATGATTGATTTTAGTAGATGCTTTTAGAACAATTTGCTATGTCCTGTCCACATGAACTTTCAAGCCTGTTATTTCATAAATATAAAAAATTAACCAGTAACAAGAACACATTTATTGCTTTGTTACTACTAATAATGTAGGTGCTTGCTATCTGCTATGACTCCATATCAGAGCTTACATCACAAACATTTTGATTGCAGGCTATAAGAAAACGTAATATTTAGGTATGCTTGGAGAAACAAAGCAATAGATTAGTGATTGTTCATAGAAACCAGAATTTATTTTTATTTTCTTTGAATAATTTTAAATGGAATGACCATAGTTACTATCCAGAAATATGTATTTTAATATATATGCATATGCATGAGCTTCCTAGGACTGCTATAATGAATTACCGTAAACAGAGTGGCATTCTAGAACCACAGAAATATGTATTCTGTTTTGGGGGCTACACCTGAAATCAAGCTTTGGCAAAGCCTTCTGTCCTCAAAGTCTCTAGAGAAGAACCTTTCCTTGCTTCTTCCAGCTTCTGGCAAGCATGACACTCTTTCTTTGACTAATGACACTGTAACTCCAATCTCTACATCCATTTTAACATGACCTTTCTGTCTCCAAATCAATGTCTCTTTATATCAGTCATTTGATTAGGGCTTATCCTCATACCTAGTTTCATAACAACTACAAAGACTCTATTTACAAATATGCCCATTTCCACAAGTTTTGGATAGGTGTAAAATGTTGGTTGTTGCTATTTAACTCAGTGTAATATTCTCTCTCTCTCTCTCTCTCTCTGTGTCTCTCTCCCTCTCTCTCTCTCTCCTCACACACACACAAAACCACACACACACTGTTTTACATTTTTCAAAAAGATCTATACACTCTAAAATGCCATTCTTCTGAATTCCACACAAACACACACACACTTTTACATTTTTCAAAAAGATCTATATGCTCTATAATTCCATTCTTCTGAATTCCATCAACATAATTCTTTTCATGCATCACATGAGTGCATTTTTTTTGGTTAAATGTCAACTACAGTGAAATATTTACAGAGAGTGATTAAATTCTAAAGTGTTGTTTCTCCTCTTCTCACTTCTTGACATTCTGAAAGGGTGTGTGTTTTTCTCATCTAGCACACCCTCACAGAAGCCTGGCCCTGTGGAAACAGGGTAAGCGCTATGAGACCATGTGAGCCCACAGCACTCCCCATTGCGTTGTTGGGTGCTGTCAAGTTGACTACAGTGCATAGCAATACTACAAACAACACACAGTACTGCACATTCTGTGCAATTCTCAAGATCTCCATTGTGCTCAAGCTCAGTGATGGTGATTTTAAAACAATGTGTTTTCTCACCATTTACGAATTGACATCTAAATTTGCTTTCATCACAGGTTTAAATAAGTTTATCTTTGTTACCATGCAATGTGGTGTTACTACACCAAAAATATTGTGGTAACTTAAACCCACTGCCACCATTCATTGAATTAGTTCTGACTCATAACAGCCTTCTGTTGGATTTCTGATGCTATAAATCTTTATGTGAGGGAACTGTCCATTTTTTTTCCAAGGGGCAACCTGATGGATTCAAGCTGCTAGATTTTCAGACATGTAAAAAGAGCCATGGTCATGTAGGAAGGGCCATATCTGACCTTAATGAATTTTATAAAGGGGAAATAAGGCTGTGTTGGATGACAGATACACACAACCTTTCAGAATACCTAGAAGTGAACAGAGGAGAAAGAATACTTTTAAGAATTTAGCCACTCGCTGTAAATATTTCACTATAGTTGACATTTAACTAAGAAATGCCTTGTCAACAACATCAACAACAAGAAAAAAAAAAACCCAACCAATTTCCATGAGGACATACATGGCCCTCAGAGTCCCATACCTCTTTCTATTCATCCCAACATCAATCTTACTGCTTTGATGGGTCCAAAATCTGATATACTAGGGAAGTCAAAAGGCTTAATTCAGTTTAGTAGCAGAATATAGTCAAGACAGCTTCCAAGGCTCATAGGTGTCGAAGCCTTGAGCCTCTCGGCTTTAGGCCAGTGTTGCAAAGCTCCAGATATTGGATATTGCCAATTATGGCCCTCCCTTTTCACCGTCTCACTCGCTAGTTCTCCAGCAAATCTGAGCAAAGGCTCTTAGCTCTGGTTCTGTTGGGGGTATTGAGGTCAGCTGTCTGATGTTGTACCTCTGACGCTCTGCTTCAATCTAAGTGGCACTGCTACTGCAAGTTTAGCTGGTGCAACCATCTCCTGCTCTGAAGGGTGCCGACTGCATGTCTGCTTCTCCTTTGCTGGTGGTGAGACACTCAAATCTACTGCAGAGTCTGATCAATTTAGTGACAAGACTAGCCAACCCTCTTGTGGATGAGCTAACAAAACCTATTCACACATTCTGTCCCATCCACATGGTAAAGTTAAATTCAATGGCTAGTAAAGGGATTTTAAAGGATAAGTCTTTAACATCACAAGATGGCAACCCAGTACACTATGCCCTGGGTTTCCAGAGTTTCATTTTGGCTAGTAGATAAGGGCAGTTTCATACCACCAGGGATCTTATATCTTGGTTACTGTTGTTGCTAGGAGTTGATGATTTTATGAACAATGTATTTAAAATTTGTAAATAAATCAGCATAAAATGAAAAAAAAAAGTAATCCACAACAAAAAGAGACACTATGGGCAAAATCTTGAATGATTCAAGAAGTGTCAAAGATAATAGGAGAAATACACAGAATCATTGATTTAAAAATGTTTGATATGGAAAAAAATTCAGGAAATATCATATGAACAAGAGTCAAGGACAATGAAGGAGAAAGTTCATACTGTACCAAAGGCACTGGCAAAAAATAAAAATAAGCACCCCATTTTTCTGCAGATGGTTTTTCAAAATTGCCAACATCATTTGTTAAAGAGACTTTATTTACCCACTTAACTGATTTTGTCTTAGTATCCAAGATCAGTCGACCATAGGTAGATAAATTGGTTTCTGGGTTCTTGATTCTATCCCATTGATCTATATGTTTGTCACTGTACCAGTACTATGCTGTCTTGATTACTATGGGTATGTAGTAGGATTTGAAATCAGGGAGGGTGATACCTTCTACCTTGGTTTTTCTTTTTCAGTACAGTTTTGCCTTTTTTGTGTCTCTTTCCATTCCAGATAAAATTAGCCTTTCCCTTCTCATTGAAGAATGGAATTGATATCTGTATTAAGATTGCAGACTGCATCTAACTTGTAGATTGATTTTTTGCAGAATTGTAATTTTCATGACACTGAGTCTTCCTATCCATAAATATGATAGTCTTCTGTTTCTTTAGCTCTCATTTTGTTTCTTACAGTAGTAATTTTTTATAGGTCTTTTGTATCTCTAGTTAGATTTGTTTCTAAGTATTTAATCTTGTGGTTATCTATTGTAATTGCTATTGCTTATTTTCTTTTCTTGACAGTGTTTGGTGGAGCTCCCCAATTAAAACAAGCTTGGAAGCAAGAGTGGCATCCACTTTCATAAATAGCTTGCCTCTGGAAACCCCATGAACCTGGAGAAAGGATGAAAGTCACAGAAGTGCTGAGAACTTTCGTTCATAGGGTTACTATGAGTTGTCTACGACTTGACAGCACTTAACAACAACAACAACAACAACAACAACAACATTTTCTTTTCTATGTTCTCTTTATTACTGTAGAAAAATCCAACTGATTTTTGTACATTGATCTTGTATCCTACTACTTTTCTAAATAGTTGCCTATGTCCAACAGTTTT
Source organism: Elephantulus edwardii (assembly GCF_000299155.1). Taxonomy (NCBI): domain Eukaryota; kingdom Metazoa; phylum Chordata; class Mammalia; order Macroscelidea; family Macroscelididae; genus Elephantulus; species Elephantulus edwardii. Next base: position 334,543 of record NW_006399907.1, on the reverse strand, counting down.
CTCAGCAGAATCTTTAGGTTTTCTATGTGTACTATCATATCATCTGCATACAGGGATTGCTTTACCTCTTCTTTGGAAATTTGAATGACTCCTATTTTCTTCTCTTGCTTTATTGTTCTTATTAAGACTGCCAATCTAATAGTGAGTAGGATTGGTGATGGTGGTCATCCTTTTCTAGTTCCTGTTCTCAAAGGGAATATCTTTACTTTTTTCCCACTGAGAAGGATATTATCTCTTAGCTTTGCAAATATACTTTTCACTATATTGTGGAAATTCCCCTCTATTTGTATTTTGTTGAGTGTTTTTAACAGGAAGGCCTGTTGGATTTTGTCAAAGGCCTTTTCTGCATCAATGATAGGATTATGTGGTTCTTGTGCTTTGTTAATGTGATGAATTACATTAATTGTTTATCTTATCTTGACCCATCCTTGCATCCTTGTTATTAATCTCACTCAGTCATGATGAATTATGTTTTTTATATACTGTTGGATTCTATTGACCAGGATTTTCTTGAATATTTTTACATCTATGTTCATGAGGGATATCGGTTTATAGTCTCTTATGTTTGTGGTGTCTTTATTTGACGTTGGTATCAGGGTTATGTAAGACTCATAGAATGAGTCATGGCATATTCATTATTTTTTCTTTTCTGAAATATTTTATGTAGAATTGGTAAATGCTCTTCTATGAATGTTTAAACAAAAGACTATGAAGTTCATCAGAGAAAAACTAGAAACAACACTAGAATCCCTAATCTATGGCATGAATAGGCTTCAAAGCACAACAAAAACCCTGCAATTAAGAGAAGACCAAATATATAAAAGATACTTTAAACAATCAAATCTATATGCATATCAAAAAACTTATCCAAAAGGGTAAAAAGGAAATCCACAGATTGGGAAAAAATATTTGGCAATGGCATATCTTACAAGAGACTCATATCTAAAATTTATAGAATACAGCACCTCAATAAGCAAAAGGTAAACAACTCAATCACAAAATGGACATAAAATATGGGTAGACACTTTACCAAAAAAGACATTCAGATAGCCAACAAACACAGAAAGAAATGTTCAAACATCCCTAGGTATCAGAGAGATGTAAATTAAAATAACAATGAGATCTAATCTCATTGCAGCAACAACACCAACATTAAACAGGTCAGTAGACAACAAATGCTGGTGAGGTTGTGGACAGACTGGAACTCTAATTCCCTGCTGGTGGGAATTTAAAATGGTACAACCACTATTGAAATCACTCTGGCACTTTCTCAAATAGAAATATCCATTGACCCAGCCATCCTACTACTGGGAATATACCCTAAAGATATCAGAGCAATGACATAGACAGTTGTAAACATACCCATGTTTATTGTAGTATTACAATAGTGAAGATATGGAAGCAGCTTAAATGTCCATCAACAAATGAATGGATGGAAAAAATGATGGTATATCCACTCAAAAGAGTATTATGTAGCATTGAAAACCTGTTAGGTGAGTATCTAAAGCACTATGCAACATGGATGAGTCTGGGAGACATTTTCTGATTGAAATGTCTCGGTCACAAAAGGACATATACTGCAAAGGACTAGTGTTATAAAAACAGGATGAATATGGAGGAGGGGAGAACAGAGAAAGTATAGCGAGCTAATGAACACTACACCAGAATGGGAGGAGGAAAGGACTATCCTAAAGGGAGTGGATGATTAGACATTGTATGAATGGCAACTGACACTCTGGAATAAGATATGCATTACAAAGGTAATTGAAGGAGGAGGCATGAGAAAAATGTATACCAATAAATGAATGAAAACTTGTCCTTTCTGTAAATTCTCACTGAAATCACGGTTTAAAAATATGGCCCCCCAAATTGATGGAATATAAATTGACATGTTTCAATTAACACATGCAGCCCCAGATATGCTCACCAATCTGTCAGGAAAATTGGAGAACAACTTCTTGATTGATTGACTAGAAGAGATCATATTCCGATTCCCCCCAAAAGTGAAAATTATCTATCTTGGTTACTGTTGTTGTTATGTGCCACTGAGTTTCCTGTGACTCATAGCGACCCTATACACAATAGCTCTGAACCCTCTCCTATCCTAAATCAGTCTCACTGATTTGGACACACCCATTCCATTGCCCCAGTTACTGGGTCAATCATCTCATACAGAGTCTTCCTCTCCTACACTGTACCTCCATCCTTCAAAGCATGAAGTTCTCCTCAAAGATCTGGTCTCTCCTAGCCACATTCCCAAAGTATGTGAGACGGAGCTTCAAAACCCTTGGCTCCAAGGACAAATTTGATTTCTCAAAGATAGACTTGTTTGTTCTCTGTCAGTCTATGGTATATTCAGTATGCTTCTCCAGTGCCTCAACTCGAAGGCAAGGATTCTTCTTCTATAATCCTTAGTCATTGTCCAACTCTTTAATGCATAGCAAGTAACTACAAAGACCATGGCCTAGATCAGGCATCCCTTAGTCTCTAGCCTGATATCATTGCTCTTTACACTTTGGAGAGGTTTCTGACAGCACAATTCCCCGGTACAATTTGTCTTTTGATTTCCTGACTGTTGGTGCCAAGACGGCTGATTATGGAGCCAAGCAAGCTGTAATAGTTAACAACCTCAATTTCTTCTTCATCTATTGTGGTGCTGTCAATTGACCCAGTGGTGAGAATCTTTGTCTTCTTGAGGTTGAGCTTCAATCCATATTGAAGACTACAGTCCTTGACCTTCTGCAGCAAGCACTTCAGGTCCTCCTCAGTTTCAGCAGGCAAGGTTGTGTCATCTGCATAATGCAGGTCTTTGATGAGTTTTCCTCCAATTCTGATGCTACATTCCTCCTCATAAAGTTGCTTCCCTAATGATCTATTGCACAAGCAGATTGAAAAGTTATGGAGATGGCATGCATCCCTGATACACTCCTTTCCTGATTTTGAACCATGCAGTGTTCCCTTGCTCTGTTCTGAGGATTGCTTCCTGGTCTAAGTATAGGTTTCACATGAGCACAATCAAGTATTTTGGGGTTCCCATTATTCTCAAGGTTAGCCACAAGTTGTTGTGATCCACACAGTCAAAACTCCCTTTGCATAGTCAATGAAATATAGATAGACATTCCTTTGGTACTCTTTGTTTTCAGCTAAGATCCATCTGACATTGGTGATTAGGAAGTAGAAAATATTGAACATTTTGTAAAATGAAATAAGATAAGGATTGACTGTTAATGTCTTATTTCATGGTATAATTAAACTATATTTTTCTCCATGAAAAAGTGATAAAGCACAATGGATATTAATGAAACTATGTGAAATTCACAGCATTGAGTTTTCCAAAGGATCTTGAAATTTTTTTATAGACACATGCACAAAACAAAGGAGAGTAAGAAGCCCTGGGTGTTTTGAATCCTGGGTCTACACACACAAAGCTGCCTTTTTCCGACCCAGTGTTGCACTGTATGTGTTTGTCTAAGACCTAGAAGACCATTAACTTCAGGGACATATCCAGTAATAAGAAAGAGATAGCCTCGTACTCTGAAAATCCACTTATTGCCAAGAATACATATTGAAGTTGAGATCTGGAAACTGAGTCTAAAATATTTATAAAAGCAAACACCAGAGTGTTCAAATCCTAGTGTAAAGACTCCCTATCTAAATAATTTCTTAATCTCTTACAATCCTGGGGTAATTTTACATGTGTCAGGGAAGTGAGTCCTAGTCTACTCCCATTCCTTAGTCTCTAATTACTAGAAAGGTCAATGACAACTCCTCTGTGTGCTGGCAAATATCTAAGAACTGGATATTTAGAAGAGTATGAAGAATTGGGAAAGAATCCTAATTTGTAGGTATTACCCATTTCTGTAGGATAAATACTTTCACCAAGGCCAATTTCAAGCTTCAGCATGAAATCATCTGGCTTGCAAAATTCCTGAAAATTTAACAATCAGCTTTCATGAGCTGGTACATGCCAGCTCCAGCACATGACTGTGTCATGACTTATTAATTAGACTCCTCTGATCCTAGTCAGCTGAAGAAGCAAGCAATAGGCCTGCAGGATTTTTCAGTACATGCTTCCAACTAGACATCTATAGAAATCTAGCATCTCCCTTCAGGTTTTCACCTGACACTGCCTGCATCCCTTCAGGACCCTTCCTTTGGCCTTGTACTTGCAGTGATGACTGAGCGATAGCACAGAACTAGTTTCCCACCAACTACGTGTAAACTGAGTTGTGTTTCTATGATTAAAATGATCCCTTTTCTTTTTTTATAAATTTTATAAAAATGTATTGAGCTCTCCTGTTTTATTCATCATTTTTGCAATTTGGTTTTACTTTTTCCATGTTATATTAAAAGGGAACACTGGTGGCCTAGTGGAGTTGGGTAGGAGTTGTGCTTTCATGTGGTTCAAATCCACCAGCCACCCCTTGAGAGGAAGATGGGCAATCTTCTCCATTGTTATTTACAGGCTCTGAAATGGACTGCTAGGAAAACAAACAGATTCATCCTGGAAAGGGTTAAACCGGGTGACTGCTGGGAGGCAAGGATTCTGAGGCTGCGTCTAACATACTTTGGACATGTTGTAAGGAGAGACCGGTCCTTGGAGAAGGACATCATGCTTGGTAGGGTGGAGGGACAGACAGCGTAGGTGGGGAAGGCATTCTATAAGGTGGATTGATTCAGTGACTGGGGTAATTGGGATGAGTGTGTCAGAGGCAGAGCGATTGGCAAAGGACAGACAGGGTTTAGGGCTGTTGTACATAGGGTCGCTATGAGTTGCAAGCGACTTGATGGCACATAACAAGAACAACAACAACAACAACAAAAACCTTCTGGAGGATCAGCTATGATCAGCAGGTTCTGACTCAATGAAAAGGAGATGTTGTTGTTTTGTTATTGTAAAAGGACAGTTAATGGTAAAGTGCTTGGCTGCCAACTGAAAGACAGTTTGAACCCACCAGTTGGTGTCCCACAGGAGTAAGATGGGACAGTTTGCTTCCATAAAGATTACAGCCTTGTAACCTTTCTGCCGTAAGGGACAGTTCTACTCAGACATATGGGGTTATTTTGAGCCAGAATCCATTAAAAGGCAAGATATTTGTTGTTGTTTGGTTTTTTAAAATATAAAATTTTACATACATTTTAAGATGAGGCCTTTGTGATAAGGCCTTCTATTTAAACCCCATGAGCATAGTGGCATGGTGCTGGAGACCAGTTTCAAAGTCATCTACTGGAGCTGGTTCTACAGAAGCCCTCAGCTGGATGGATGAGATGTAGGGTGGAATGCGGGTTCCCTAGGGGAAGTGAGGCCTATGTGATAAGGCCTTCATAGCAACTTGATGCATGTTAGAACAGAAATGCGCTCTAAAGGATCTCCGATAAATGTTTGCCAGACGCAGCCAATCTTTTTTTTTTCGGGGGTGGGGGGCACTTCTTTCTGGACTCAAACATCTATCCTGTTGACTAGCAGCTGCGCACATTATTCATTTGCGCCAGCCTGGGACACCAGAGAAAAGGGAAGGGAGGGGAACCAATGAAACGTGTGTCATTACTACCACAGGGGGTGGCTCCAGTGTACTCCAGCAGGGAACAACGCGGAAGCTTGCATCAGAATCACTGTGCGTGGGAGACATGGGAGCTGGGACATTCACGCCTGAAAACCCCGAGAGTCCCTGGTGGAGGGCTGGATCTGAGGGTTCATCATTGCCTGATCCTTCGATCTGCTTAAGGATGTGGAAAGAGTGGTTTTCAGTTCTAGAAAGGAACCTTCTGGCCAGAGCTAGGTATAGTGGCAGGTGGAAGAGGCTTGAGTACTTCACAGTACTTCAGAGAGTAAGGGTGGGGGGTACTGACAACATCTGCTGCGCTGCGAATCTTGCAATGACATGAGAGTGCTTCAGTAGCGTTCTTATTTTTGTCTAGAAACCCCAGCTCCTGACACAGCATATGGATGACAGCTACAGAGATCGGACATGAATTAAGCTTTTCCTGTTTTGGCCAAAATGGCTTATATTAAGGTGGGGTCGGAATCTCCTGGGAAAATGGCTTCCAATACAGAAGTCGGAGATCTCACTGATTCTTAAATACATCAAAGTTTGAGACTCATTGATTTAGAAAATGATATCCGGGGGTTGGAGGGAAGCAATTACATTAAGAAGCAATCTGTTAAGAGTCTTCTGTATTTTTCCCCCCTTTCAATTAAAAGTAGATGCCAGATCACCTTCCTCTAAACATATGACCTTAAAGAATATGTCTCTAGGTAAAGCTGTCTAGCAGGTAACAGTGAACAGTTAGGCCTGGGAACAAAGATTAAGTTGCATTAGAGTTGTTGTTGTGTTCTGTCAAGTCAGACCTGGCCCAGACTGACCTTCTGGCAGGTTTTCAATGTAGTTTAATTGCATGGGAGGAGATTGGCCATCTTCCTTCAGCAGAGCAAATAGTGGATTCAAAGTGTGTGCCTTTGAGATTGTAACACATCTTCTTACCACTAGGCTAACCAGAGCTCCCCTGAGTTGGAGGATACATGTAAAATGTTTACCAGATCTGCATAGGCAAAATTAATTTTATTCCATTCAGAAATATTATTTGATTAATGATGCTCAGTATTTTGGTAGTTATGTAAATATGGAACAAGGCAGTTAATGATTTCATGTCGTCACTCTGATCTGATGTAAAAGGTGTTTCCCTGGATGTAGCCTGCATCACTTTTTATTCTTTTAAGTGTTAAAAAAAAGAGAGAGAGAGAGAAAGAAGCAAATGTAGGTGGAGGACTTTACTGTTACCCAGAAAGAAGAGAGACATGGAGCATGTCCTTTGGACTCAAGGTGCCTGCACTAAGAAATGTTTAGAACTAGGAGATACGTAGAGAAGGCCTCGTAGAGCTAGCACTCAGAATTTGAATTTCCAGCCTTCTGAACTAGGACACAAGAATTTATTTGCTAAAGTCACCCACCTGTCCTAGTTCTATTATAGCAGCACAAGACAATGAAGTATTTTAGAGGAAGGTTTGTGTTGGGGTTTTGTGTGTGTGTGTGTGTGTGTGTGTGTGTGTGTGTGTGTTTGGTTTTTTGTTTGTTTTTTTTTGTGACACTGTTAATTAGCAGTATGCCTTCTCTCTATTCCCATTCTCCAGTATATGACCCTCTGATTCTCTGTTAAATTGCTTTTTATCCTAAGAAATTATCTTTCCACTACTTCCTTCAAAATTAGGAATTTTTTTTAGTTACAGAAATTCTACCAAAAAGCCTTCTTCAACATCATGTCATTCCTTCAATCTCCTGTAGAGCCCTATCCATGGCACTTCCCTGCTGTGCAATGTGTTAGTGGTTCCCCAAGACTGCAGCTTCTGCAAGGGAATGAACTGAGCTTGATTGATCCCTGCATTCTCATTCCTGAACATTGCATCTGCAGAGTATGTGTATGAGTACATTTAGGAGTGTATGAAAAACACTTAGGAAGGGAAATATCCTTTTGAAATAGCAATGTTTATGAGTCCTGAAAAGGGAATATACTTCTAATAGGTTATAACATCAATGAAGACTTTTGTAAATCTGAATTTGTACTTAATTTCCAAGGAGATTGATTCCGTGAGGGTTCCTGCACAAAAATAAGTCAGTTGTCCATGACTTTGGACTAATAATTTGTATATATGTTCTTTTATTTGTTTGCTTCTGGTTGTTGTCTTGTTATTTTTTGTGATGTAAATTTATTACTATTATTTTAATGAAAATTTATAGAAAACTTGGATTTCCATCCAATTGTGGCACATTTCCCTCCATACCCACCTCCAGTTTGCTTTTTTCTTTAAAAAGATTATTTCATTGTTGCAGTTTCCTCCCCTACTTTCCTATGCACCTGTTATTATGGTCTTACAAATAATACCTAATCATATATTACTTTAAGACAGTACTTTTCCTCATCTATGTCAATGCAGTGTTCATTATTTATCCTCTCTTTTCTTCATTTTCCCCCCAACCCCCATGTCAGTCCTGATTTATTACAGTGGTATTATGCAGTATTTGTCATTTTGACTGAAATATTTCACTCAGCATAATGTCCTCCAGGGTCATCCATTTTGTATAATATTGTATGAGATCATTGTTTTTTAGTGCTGTGTCATATTCCATTGTGTGAATATACCACAGCTTTTCTATCCATTCATTTGTTGATGGGCACTTGGGTTGTTTCCATCTCTTTGCTATTGTGAATAATGAAGCAATAAACATGGCTGTGCATATATCTATTTGGGTGGTAGTTCTGGTTTCTTTAGGGTATATTGCCAGTAGTGCAATTGCTGGGTCAAATGGTGTTTCTATTTCCAACTTTTTGAGAAAGTGCCATACTGCCTTGCAGAGTGGTTGTACTGTTTTACACTCCCACCAACAGTGAATAAGGTTTTCAGTTTCTCCACAACTTCGCCAGCATTTGTTTGCTGCTGTGTTGAATTTTGCTATTGTTTTGGGGATGAGATATTTTTTAGAGCTACGGATTTTGAACATATCTTCATGTGTTTGCTATCTAAATGTCTTCTTTGGTGAAGTGTCTGTTCATATGCTGTGCACATTTTGTGTTTGGTTTGTTTATCTTGTTGAGGTGTTGGAGTATCCTATAAATTCCTGATTTAAGTCCTTTATGAGACACATCATTATCAAATATTTTTTTTCCCAGTCTGTGGCTTTCCTTTTTTTCCCTGTTGGAGAAGGTTTTTGTTGTGCATAGGGATTTGATTCTTAGAAGATCCAGTTCTTTTATTTTATTTACTCCTGCTTGTGTGTTTTACAGGATGTTTGGAAAACTGTTTATGTTGTGGATTAGGGCTTCTAGAGTTCTTCCAAGCTCTTCTCTGATGCAGTTTATAGTCATTGGTTTTAATCTTAGGTCCTTAACCCACATTAAATTGGTTTTTGTGTATGGTGTGAGGTGTGGGGCTTGCTTGAGTTTTCTACAGATAGTTTTCCAATTTTATCAGCACTATTTGTTAAAGAGGCTTTCATTTTCCCATATAACGGATTTTATCTCCTTGTAAAAAATCATTTGTCCATAGGTAGATGAGCTGATTTCCGGGTTCCCAATTCTATTCCATTGATCTATGTGTCTGTCACTGTACCAGTCTGACCACCACTGCAGTGTAGTAGCATTTGAAATCAGGGAGTGAAATGCCTCCTACATTGTTTCTCTTTTTCAGGAGAGCTTTGCTTATTTAGGGTATCTTTCCATTCCAGATGAAATTAGAAATTGTCTTTTACATCTCATTGAAGAATGGAATTGGTATTTGTATTGGAATTGCACTGAATTTGTAGATTGCCTTTGGTAGAACTGTCGTTTTCATAATATTGAATCTTAACTAAGAGCATGGTATATTTTTCCATTCTCACATAACATCAACAACAACAACAACAACAACAGTCTCTTCTTTGTTTCTTGTACTAATGTTTTAATTCTGTTTTTGTTACCTCAGGAAAAGGATATGGGTACTTTATACAATATGCTATTTACAGGGCTATCTATGATAACCAAGCCTCATCAAAAGGAGGTTTGGTAATAAATCTTTTAACTTGAAATAATATTTAAATGTGTGACATGACACCACTTAGATGTTAAAATGAAAGAAAGAGGTTAAAAGACAATGACCACATTAAAGCTTCAGTTTTACAATTCATACAGAATACTGTGAGATATAAATTGATAACTTGATGATCTGAGAAATCCCCTTTGTAAAATAAAAAAGAGAGATTTTCAAAAGTAATTTATGTAGCTGTCTCATTACTGGGTAGGAGCACACTATCTACTTGAAACTATAGAAGTTTTAAGAAATGCCGTAGAACACATTCTTAGGAATTATAGAACTAGATTTAAAAGTCCTTTGACTAGATAGGTTCAAATAGTGTTATGGTATGGACTGTTGTTGTTCAAGTGATGACAGTTTCCAAAAGCAGTGTGAGATGCACGGTTGCTGTTAAAGTGCTGTGACACAAATTCTGACTCAGCTACCCTCCTTTGTACTTCTGAGGGTATAGTATTTTTTTTGACACTGTACATAATTTTCCTGTGGATGAAAACTGCTGACCTTTTGGCTAGCTGGTTGATATGTTAGGTACTATGTTCCCAGTTGTCCCTGACACAGATACAAATTCAAAACTCAAACTCACTGCAGTTAAACCAGGATGGACACAGAGCTGACCTTCCAGTGGGGTTTTGGAGGCTGTAAATCTCATAGCAGTGAGGCTCCTTATCTTTCTTCCACAGAGACATTGGTGGATATGAACTGATAGAAAAGTGTGGGCTTTGGGTTGGCAGTACAGCTCCCTATGGACTACGCCACCAGAGCTCTGACATAGATGGTTGATATAGACAGTTGAGTCAGGCCTGACTCATAGCTGATTCTCCAACAGGTTTTCCAGGGGTTGTAAGTCACATAATAGGAGACTGCCTGTATTTCTCAGAGAAGCTGGTGGATTTGAACCACATGCCTCTTTAGATTGGCAGTGCAACTTCTTGCCACTAAGCCAACAGAGCTGCTTCTGATATAGATTAACCATAAAGAACTTTTAAACTTTTTTCAGTTCTATGAATCTATAACTAGTGAGGACCTGAAGAGCTTGCTGCAGAAGGTCAAGGACTGTAGTATTCCATATAGATTGAAGCTCAACACCAGGAAGACAAAGATTTTCACTTCTGATTGAAGCTCAACATCAGGAAGACAAAGATTTTCCCCACTGGGCCAACTGACAGCACCATGATTGACAGAGAAGAGACTTGAGTTTGTTAACAGTTACAGCTTGCTCTTCTCCACAATAAACACTCTTGGCACCAGCAGTTCAAGAAATCAAAAGATGAATTGCATTAGGTAAATCTGCTCTCAGGGACCTTTCAAGTGTTTGGAGAAGCAACAATGTCAGTCTGGAGACTAAGGTGTACCTGATTGAGTCCATGATCTTTGCAATTACTTGCTATACATCAGAGAGCTGGACAATGACTGAGGATGATAGAAGAAGAATTGATGGCTTTGAGTTGTGGTGCTGGAGAACACACCATGGATTTCCAGGAATACAAACAGGTCTGTCTTTGAGAGGGTGAAACTAAGTTTCTTCTTTGAGACTAGGATTTTGAAGCTCCATCTCACATACTTTAAGCATGTGGCCACAAGGGGATCTATCCTTGGAGAAGGATATCATACTTGGAAGGGTGTAAGAACAGTGCAGGAGAGCAAGAACCCAGATGAGGTGGATTAATACAGTAACTAGTGCTGGAGAAGAGTACGGAGAATACCATGGACTGCTAGGAAAACCGATTTGTCCTGGAAAGGGTTAAACCGGGTGGCTCCTTGGAGGCAAGGATTCTGAGGCTCCGTCTAACATACTTTGGACATGTTGTGAGGAGAGACCGGTCCTTGGAGAGGGACATCATGCTTGGGAGGGTGGAGGGACAGCACAGGAGAGGAAGGCCCTCTATGAGGTGGATTGATTCAGTGACTGGGATAATTGGGATGGGAGTATAGAGACAGTGCGATTGGCACAGGACAGGGAGGAGTTTAGGGCTGTTGTACATAGGGTCGCTATGAGTCGCAAGCAACTCGATGGCACATAACAACAACAACAAGGGCATGGGGGTAGGTGTGTTGGGGTCAATGAGACTGGTTCAGGACAGGGCAGGCTTCAGAGCTATTGCAAATAGGGTCACTAGGAGTTGCAGGTGACTTGATAGCATATAACAACAACAACAACAACAACTTAAAGTTGGATTATTTTTAAAATATCACCTCATCTTTAAAACAGAAAAATGCTGCAGTCACGTAATAAGATATATTTAACTTTAATCTCCTGCATTCAAACTTATATGGAGCTGAATTATATAGAAGTAATAGTAAACAAATGAAGTTTTTGAGATGTGAGTGGTTATTCTCATGATACTAAAAATTCAATTATGGAATTCTAGATGGTAAATCAGGAAAAAAAATTCTCTAATAGATGTTGCATTCCATCATTTGGTATTGTTTGATTTTGCCTGGGGTTGTCTTGTGGTAAAACAAGGTTCTTCATCCCACTTCCACCTTTATCTTTGCCCTTGAGGTTATTTTGTTACCATTTAATTTTGTAATAGCTTTATGCTGCCCCTATAAAAACCAGCAGAGTTGTTGAGTCAGCAGCAATATGAGAGTCTAGTTATCTCATTTTGTCTCTATGAAGGGGAAGAGGGGAAAAGAAAGATGGCATGACAACATCTGCTTTTAGAAAGTGGAGAATGCTTAAGTACTCTTAAAATGGCCAGATTTATAGCCTTCAAGACTGAAGGCCTCATTTATTCCCAGAAGAGGCACAGAGGAGTTATCTATCTGTTCTGCAGTGACTCATTGCCCTGAGCTGGAAAGATCGCCCACAGATGAACGGTAATTTTGTTTCTTTTCCTTTTTTTTCAGTCTTCTGGTTCATTTTACTCACAAAGGTGCTAATTAAGAGAAATTGTTATGTTTTGGTGTTGCTTCCCCCCCAGCCCCCCAAGACTTTAACAGCTGTTCCCATGAGCTGGCCATGGAGAATTAACTTATTACTTGAAATTATTCAGGAAAGTTAGATGACATTGTTGTAATAACTTAGAGTGTAAACTGAGGCCACCATATGAAAGGATCTTAGCTGTGTGAATTCATGAACTTTACATGTCCAGGAAAGTGTATATTACCAGGAAACATAACAGTCAATGCTTAGAACAAATAACTTTTCGCTCAGAAGAGAAAGAGGTAAGAAAATAATGCATACACATTCTTACTTTTCCTTGGAAATATGCTTAGTTTTCAAATTGCACACTATTCTAAGTGCTTTAAACATATTAATAGATAAGCTATAGATAAATACATCCTCATTTCACTGTGGTCCAACAGGTGAGAGGAAAAAGAAAGTAAGACACAGAGTGATCAAACAGCAAGTGAGGTCAAGGTTTTCCACTCAAATAGCCTTGCAACTAAAAGTAAAATAGTTGTGTATAGGCACCCAGGAGCTCTGGTGGCCTAATCTGTTGGGAGTTGCCCTGCTAAGTCAAAGGTTAGTTCAAAATCACTATCAGTAGCTCCTCGGGAGAAAGATGGCTCTGAAAACCACCTGGAGGGTCAGCTACGATGCAGTTCCAACTCACTGGCAATTGGTGTTTTGTTTTGTTTTAAATCAACTGTCTGAACTCACTAGTGACTTTGTAACTCTATGAACTTTGATAAATGTCGATAGTTGTAGAGGGGCTTCAAGCCTTTTGTTCATAGGGTTGCTATGAGTCATGCTTGACTTGAAGACAATCAACAACAACAGCAGTGACTTTGTAGGGAGCTCTTATGGCCTAGTGGCAAGAAACTGCACTGTAACTCCAAAGGTACACACTTAAAATCTGCCAACTTTCTGCAGGAGACATATGGACACTCTTCTCCTCCCATGAGATTAACAGCCTCTGAAAACTTGTTGTACGCTATGGTACACAACAACGATAGTGACTTTGTAGAAAAATGGGCCTGGTTATCTGGTCAGGTAAGTATTACAGTCTAAAAAATCTTTTCTTAAAACTAATTCATGTACATTGTTCAATCTTTGCCTAGCTAAAACCTATGCTTAGAATGAGAATTTAAGAATTCCAGATCCTAGAATTGTGATGCTTTAACACTTGTGACGGAATCATGCATACTAGTGCTATTCCCCCATGATTCCTTCTACTCCTAGGCTTTCTAATCTAAACATTCATTTGACTGTCATCATAAAAATCTAAGGGAAACAATATTGTAAAATGTGGTATACTCTGTTACTTAATACGGCCCTTCCTAGCTATTATCTTTTTAACTCCCACCGAATGACTGGGCTGCTTTTTAAATCAAGTACTAATGCATAGCTGACCCTCCAGTGGGTTTTTAGAGGCTGTAAATGGCACAGAAGAGATTACAGAAGAGAAAGATGTTTCTCTTGCTGAGCAGCTGGTTGCCATGTGGGCAGCAAAACTCCATATGCTCTAGGCAAACAGAGCTCTATCCATGACTGACCGGGTGGACGCTGTTGTGTGCCATCAAGTTAAAAGTGACTTATAGCAGACCCTCCAGTGAATTTTCAGAGGCAGTAAATCACATGGGAAGAGATTAAAGTCTACCGTGTAGGATTATGTAACCATGAGGACTGAAATCTAACCAAAGTAGTAGGATAGCTTTCAAATAATATAATTAAGGAAAATGGTACCTCTGTGGTATGTTGTAATTGGGTTCTGTTGATTCAAGTGCTCATGTGACCCTATGATCTGCAGATCTGCAGATCTCAACCCTGTCCTGTCCTGTGCCACAATTCCTGACACACCTGAGCTTTTTGCAGCAGTAACTGTGTTAATCCACTTGGTTGAGGGTCTTCTCCTTTGTCGATCCTCCACCTTTCCAAGCATGATGTCCTTCTCCAAGGAATAGCTTCTCCTAGCAATATGCCTAAAATATGTGAGACAAAACTTTAAAGCTTCATCATCTTTACTTCCAAGCTGTGCTTTCTCCAAGACATATATGTTTGTTCTTTTGGCAGTACATGGGATATTCAATACTCTTCTCAACACCACAGCTCAATAGCATCAATTCTTCTTCTGTTATACTTATTCACTGTCCAGCTCTCAGATGCCTAGCAAGTGATTGGAAAGGCTATAGCTTGAATCAGATACACCTTCGTTCTCAAAGTGACATAATTACTCCTCAATAATTTGGAGAGGCCCCTAACTGCAGACTTCCCAGTGAAATACGTTTCCTGATTTTCTGGCTGCTGGTACTGAGGGTGTTAATAGTGGATCCAAATAAGATAAAATTGCTGACAACTTCAATCATTTTTCCATCTATCAAGATATTGCCTATTGGTCCAGTGGTAAAAATATTTGTTTTCTTGATGTTGAGATGCAATCCATATTGGAGGCTATATTCTTTGATCTTTTGCCTCAAGTATTTCAAGTCCTGCCTACTTTCAGCAAGCAAGACTGTGTCATCTGCATAACACATTTTATTGATAAGTATTCCTCTGATCTTGATGCCACATTATTCTTCATAAATTCCAGGTACTTGAATAATTTACTCAGCATACAGATTGAGTAAGTATGGAGAGAGGATGGAACACTGACACACTCCTTTCTTAACTTTAAACCATGTAATAGTGTTCACTGGCTCTGTATCCACAACAGCCTCTTAGTCTAGGTTTTAGGTTTTGCAAGAGCACAGCTATGTTTTCTGGGATTCTCATTCTTCTCAGTGTCAGCCATAACTTGTTATGATTAACACAGTCAAATCCCTCTGCATAGTATCTATAAAGCACAAATAGACATTCTTCTGGTATTCTTTACTTTCAGCCAGGATCCATATGACATCAGGAATGATATTCCTGGTACCAAAACCTCTTCTAAACTCTGCTTGAACTAACTATGTTTTGTTCTAGTGTTTTTAAATTACCTCCAGCAATTAATATTGCCTGTGGAATGCAAATTGTGTATGTATAATACCAACATGGAGACTGGTTAGTTTTGTCATCTTGTGAGGTTTAATATGAGATAAAGGCAAGAAGGCAGAACCTAATGACAGAGTGAAGATCACATCCTTTGGACCCAAGATCCTTCTTCTCAGTCTCTTTAATACAAAAGATAAAGAGCTGTGACACTCTAGATGGTGAGAGTCATTGAGAAGCAGCAGTAGAGATATGGTGGTGGCAGCAGAACTAGGAGTGTAGTGTAAGACAGAGAACTCAGCTTCGTGGCCTCTTCAGTAAGAAAGCGAGTGCCTTCTGGCAGAAGCTTGCTGGTGAAGCAGGGCGGGGTCATATCTGGACACTTCCTCAGGTTTGTTATCTTCAGGGTTAGAGTGCCTTCTTTCAAATGAGCAGTAATGGCAGAGTGGGGTGCTTCTGAGGACTTAATGAACAGAGCCAAAAGAAGCATGTAACACTTGGAGAGTTGGACAGAAGCCAAGGGATGGGAGGGTGAGCTCCAGAGAGAGACGTGACTGTGAACACTGCTGAGAAGCTGTCCTGAGAACAGAACCATACCCTGTGTCGTTTCTGATGTGTAATCTGTTCCTGATCCCAAATTATAATCTCTTACTGACATAACAAACTCTGTAACTATAAATATTTATTTTTGAGTTCTGTGTGGCCATCTATAGAACCCAGCAGAGAATTAAAAAGTGCTTGAGAGGACAGTTGGTGTCAGAATTAATAAAGTTTTTTTTGGGGGAAGTTAGAGGCATATATGAGCCCCCACTTTATAGGAATCAGTGTTAGATTGTTGATACCGAGACAGATTGTTTTATCTCCTCACGAAGTTGGAGGAGGATGGATGCTGTCGTTGCCTCTCTACGCCACTTTTACAAAACATTAAAATAAACTCTAGTTTCCATAGCCTGTGATACATTCTATGTACACACAGCAAGAAAAAAACCACAATGAAATAATATCAAGACAAGCTCTTTTCTAGGTTTTTTGTAAAAGCCTCATCAAGTATTGATATTGCTGCTTTGCTTATTCTTATCATATGATGCAAATCATAAAAATGGCCATTACCATCTAGTAACTCAGCACTAGCTTTGAAGAAAAGCCTGACGGGATGTCATTGTGATACAGAAAAAGAAATGCTCTTTTAAAATATTATTTTCCAGTATTTACTCAGTACACTCGGGAATTAAAGGTTTTAAGTGCTTGGTAAAGCCCCCCTATAATTTGCTTTTAGTCCTATCTACTGGAACTCAGTACACTCGGGAATTAAAGGTTTTAAGTGCTTGGTAAAGCCCCCCTATAATTTGCTTTTAGTCCTATCTACTGGAAATATTGATTGCTTCACTATTTGATCATTTTTCTAAAGAAAGCAAAACTTTATCACTCATTTTTTTCATTTGTGGTTATTTCTTGACATAAGGAAATAGTTTTATATTGGTACCATTTTATCTATTGGGTAAGAATCAGATGAGTTCCAATTACACCTTTATATTACTTTTCAAAGCCATGAAGACAATACATCTTTAACTTTCAAAACATTCTTCCTTTTCACTAATGGTAAAATGTATTAGATACTATAAATTTGTTATAGTATACACCATCACTTTTAAATCATGATTTATCCTTATTGATGATGTAGGCAGTCAATCATAGGAATAGTCAACTCTTTGAAATAATATATGGTAAATACAGAATATCTTGCTGGCTACATAAAAAATTATCTTCCTGTACTTTCCTTGGCATTTAATTGTCAAAAAAACATTAATCTATTATCTATATATCATCTATCTATCTATCTATCTATCTATCTATCTATCTATCTATCTATCATCTATCTATCTATCTCCTGCTGGCTACATAAAAATTCTCTTTCTACACTTTCCTTGGTATTTAATTTTTCTTGAAACATTAATATTTCTTTTTTTTCCTCTCTCTTTTTCTTTTTTTCATTCCGCCTTCTCCCCCGCCCCAGGTCTGGCTGTTTCCAATCTGGAAAACTTGCAGAGGTTATTTGTGCATACCGTGTTACTACAGGATGGTTCTCACTTACTCACTGCCTTCCAGTCAGATCTGACTCATAACAACCCTCCTTTAGTTTCAGAGGCAGTAAACTGTAATGAGGAAAGACAGCCCATCATTTCCCTGCAAAGACACTAGTAAATGTGAACCACTAGACATGCATAGCTTTTTGGTTAATAGCACAATATGCCATGGACCATGCCACCAGAGCTCTTCACTGATGGTGGTTGTTTTGTTGTTGCTAGAAGCTGTTGAGTTGAGTGTGACTGTTTGTCACTCACTCAAATAAACATTCTTGCTTCTGGTAGATCCTGATCCCATGTATTTATCTACTCCCCTCTATCTAATCATGTACTTCTAGGACCACTTGAACATGAGCTGAAGAGGGTAAGTCACGATTGGTTTAAGTATAGGCAGGTGATAAAATTCCAGCCAAGGAAATTAGCTTAATCATTTCACGTTACTCTAACTCATAATCTATTGTCTTTCTTCTAGCTATGGGAGTAGTCACAGAGAAGATACTTATTTTTAAGAAAGTTATTATGTATTTCTTTGCATAGCAGATAGTCCCAAAACTTAGAAGGTAAAACAACAAACATGAGCATCTTCTGAAGGTCACAAATCCAGGAGAAGCTTTGCTGTAGATTTGGCTCAAGTTTTCCTATGAGACTGCAATCAAGGTGTTTCCTGGCCTTCTAATCACCTGAACGTTTAGATGATCTGTTTCCAAGGTCACTCGCTTAGTGACTGTGGCAGAGGTTCTCAGATCTTCCAGAGCTCTTGGTTGGAGATTCTTCATATGGATTTTTTTAAAAAAGTAGTTTAGTACTTAAATTTACCAAAGCAAATGATTCAAGGGAAAGAGCGAGGCAGACGCCAAATTGTCTGATATAACTTAGCCTCAGAAGTGACATGTCATCATTTCTGCCGTATTCAATTGATCACAAACATCAAACCATGAAATAATGTGGCAAATAGTAGGAGGCAAAAATCATTGTATGTCATTGTGGAGGTGAAATATCACATCAATTCAATATCAAGATATTTTGAACAGCTACCTAAAGAAAGATACATAAAAAATTATACACACACGCACACACACAGAGAGAGCACTAAACTCAATGGCTCAACCTTCAGTCAGACAATACACAAGTTTAAAAGATGAACAATAATATCAAGGAGCTGAATACGGCTAAGAGTAAACAACCATATGAGATCAAAACAGTAGCATTAAGGCTACGGCTTGAGGTAAGGAACAGATAAAAAGGACAAAGGGAAATGGCAAACCCAGGGGGGGGGGTGGAAAGATGCTGTTACATTGTGAGGACTACAATCAAGTTCCCTAAACAAAATCTGATGAATTGTTGAATGGAAAACTATTTTACTCGACAAATTCTAACTCAAATCACAATAAAGAGTTAAAAAGGAAATACAGATGTACTAGAACAATAGCAAGAATGGAAAAAAGAAATCAGGTACTCAAATACTTGAGTATGAATGTGTATAGCGGACACTGTTTACAATTACCAACAGATGGAAACAGCCTAAAAGTCAATGGATGAATGGATAAACAAAATGTGGTATATACATACAGTGGAATATTAAGACCAAACTCAACTTACTGCCTTTGGGGCAAGGACCTTCCATTGGATTTTGGAGGCCATAAATATTTGTTTTTATTTTATATTGGTTTGCATACAAAATTCATATACATTGTGTTTCACACTTTCCTACATTCACATTGTGTTTTATAAACTAATCCCCATTGGATTATGACCATTATTACTCCATCTTTTCAGATCCTTGCCATATTGTTCCCATTTCCTTTACCCTCTCCTACCCCCCACCAAACTGTGCGGTCTTGTAATTGCCCCCCTTCCCATTTTCACCCCTCTGCTTCCATCCCTTCCACCCTGGGATTCCCATGCATGTCTTACTAGTTATCCTTCTGTCTTTACAATACTTGTCTTATGCAGTATTTGTCTTTATGAGACTGAGTTAGTTCACTCAGCATAATGCTCTCTCTAGTCTCTCCCAAGTTATATAGTAATTCTCAAAATCTTTGTTCCTGCATGCTAATCCCATGTATCCCATCATATGAGTGTACCACAGATTCTCAATTCGCTTGATTGTGGTTAGACATATGGCTGTTTCCACATAATTGAGATTGTGAATCACACTACTATAAACATTGGTGTACAAATCTCCATTTGTGTCTCACTTATAATTTCCTCAGGACATATTCCTAGCAGTGGAATAGCTTGAGTCATATGTTCAGTTTTTCGAGGAAATGCCAAAGAGCCTTCTAGAGTGGTTTTACCGCTTTACAATCCCACCAACAATGTATGAGAATTCCTATTGCTCCACATCTTCTCCAACATTTATTGCTTTCTGTTCTGTTAGCCTTTGCCACTGCTACTGGAGCAAGATGGTATCTTACTGTGGCTTTGAATTTCATCTCTCTTATTGACAGTGATTTTGAGCATTTCTTCATGTGTCTGTTGGTCATCCGAATATCTTCCTCTGTGAACATTCTTTCCATGTCTTTTGTCCATTTTGTAATTGGGTTATTGGTCTTTTCCTTGTGGAGGCTCTATTTTATTGTTGTTGTTAAGTACTGTTGAGTCACAGGAGATTCATAGCGACCCTGTGAAGGAGAGTCCTCGATGCTTGGGTGCCTTTCATCATCTCTCCAGGTTCATAGGGTTTCCAGAGACAAGCTATTATGAAAGTGGATGCCATTCCTCCTTCCAAGCTTGTTTTAATTGGGCAGCTTCACCCCACTCTCTGTCCGCATTAGGTAGCCAACCATTAACACATTTGACACATCAGTGTCACAGTGTTCAGCCTCACAGCAGTATGGCAACTTGTCCACCAGGGCTATACGACCTAGAGGAATGTCTGAACAAAAACAATGAAAGACAGGTCCGAGGGCCACAGATTAAAAATCACCCACCTTTAGCTTGGTAGCATCACTTTCTGTCCCCTGGGCCAGCTGATCTCTCTCTTTGTGTTGATATTATCGTTGTTAAGTGCCGTCGACTCATAGCGACCCTGTGAAGGAGAGTCCGCGACACTTGGGTGGGAGGCCCTGTAGGATTCTGTAAACTTGTTGTGAGACCCTTGTCTGAGATGGTATTGTCGATTTTTTTTTCTAGTTAGTAGATGTGTTTTTTTCACCCTGTTGGGAAAAATTTTTGACGCACACAGTAGTTTAGTCTTTAGAAGGTCTCATTCATCAATTTTATCCTCTTTTGGTTGTGTATTTCTGGCTGTATGTGTCATGGAGGCTATAAATCTTAATTGTGTAGTTATTTGCCCTCAAGCTGTGTATAACTCATAGTGATCCTATGAACAACAGATCTAAATCCTGTCCTTTCCCACACCATCCTCACTATTTCTGACAAACCGAGACATAGTTGTCATCACTGTGTCAGCCCATCTTAGTTGAGGATCTTCCCTGACTTTCACTGACCTTCCACCTTTCCTAGCATGACGTCCTTACCTCTTCCAGTTCAATTTACTGCCTCTGAAAACCCACTAGTGATTCAGTTGTAAGTTGGTTCTGACTTGATAGCACATGACAGTAACAACAGTAACATGGTAAAAGTTAGTGAGATCTGATTCTCATACTTGGGCCTGCCAAGCTGGCCTTGTGGGAGGCAGCCTTACCCTGCCGCACCTGGGCAGTGGGCCTGTTGAGCTGGCATCTGGCACGATTACGCATTCTGGACCTTTCACCTCCACCTCACCGAGGGAACCCCTGCTGCCAGTGCCATGATATCTGTACGTTAACTTAGGGTTTGCTTTTAAGGGCACAATCACTTACCTGTCAGTTTCTTATATTGTGGGGTGGCGATTTGCATGATGCTACTTTTTTCTTTTTTTATGGTACTGTTTTTGTAATTTTAAAAAAAATTTTATTTTATTGATTTTAATGAACATTTACAGAGATTTTGGATTTTCATTCATTCATTGTTGCACTTTTTTCTTTACCCCCCTCCCCCCATTGCGCTCCTCTCTTTGAAAAGCAAAAAATAAACTTCTTCATTGGTATACAACACCCCCGACCCCACCCCTGCACCCCCCTCCCTGCCCCAAATGCACTCCACTATGCAACCTTAATTCTGGATTCCTGTGATAATTCATAATACCCTATCATATATCACTTTTAAATTGTTCTCTCCCTCATC
>NW_006399907.1:305474-312513 GCF_000299155.1 Elephantulus edwardii | reverse complement strand
CCCAGTAGTGGAATTGCTGGGTCAAATGGTATCTCTATTTGCAACTTTTTGAGAAAGCACCACACCACTGTTCACAGTGGTTGTACCATTTTACACTCCCACCAACAGTGAATAAGGGTTCCAGTTTCTCCACAACCTCACCAGCATTTGTTTCTTGCTGTTCTGTTAAATTTTGCTATTCTTACTGGGGTGAGATGATATCTCATTGTTGTTTTGATTTGCATGTCTCTTAGAGCTAGGGATTTCGAACATTTCTTCATGTGCTTGTTGGCCATCTGAATGACTTCTTTGGTGAAGTGTCTGTTCATATCCTGTGCCCATGTTGCTACTCTTAAGAACTTGTTATTGTTAAATGCCATCCGGTTGAGTACATCTCATAGTGACAAATCTGAACTTGCCCTATTCTGTGCCATTCTTACCACTGATAACTTGATCCCACTGTGTAATCACTGTGTCTATCCACCTCTTTGAGGGTCTTTTCTTTCGCTGATGCTCCACATTTCAAGGCATGACGGCCTTTTCTAAGGAATAGCCTCAGCCTCAAGAAGCACTCTAGCTGCACTTTCTACAAGATAGATGTCTTTGTTCTTTTGAGACACAGCACTCTTGTTATTGTCAGAAGCTGTCCATTTGAGTATGAGTCACAGAGACCCTTTCAACTACCAACTTGACTCCTGCCCCTCCTGCCCTATCCTGTGTCATCCTTATCATCTCTGACATTCTAGAACCTATTGCTGAAGTCACCGTGTCAATCCATCTCATTGGGGTCTCTCTCCCCTTTGCTGACCCTCCAAGCATGATGGCCCTTTTCAAGGAATAGCCTTGCCTAGCTACACGCCCAAAGTATGAAAGAGAAAGTTTCACCATCTTTTCAGGCAAGGAGCACTCTGGTTGCACTTTCTCCAAGACATATGTATAAATCTTAATAGGGGGAGTGAATTGCCTTTTCCTTTCCCCCTAGTGTTGCTAGTGCATTTCAACTGGCAACCTTTTGGTTGTTAGCTGCCCGACACAATGTCACCCTAGGCATGAAAAGGAATGAATTATCAATATATGCTACAGTGCAGATGAACCTTGAAAATATTATGCTACATGAAAGAAGGCAGACACAAAGGTCATTTTTTTCTTTTCTATTTATATGAAATATCCTGAGCAGTCAAACCTATGTAAACAAAAAGCAGATTGGTTGCTGCCAGGAGTTAGAAGAAGGAGTGAAAGGAGGTGATGGGTGCTTAGTGGACAATTGGTTTTCTTTTTGGTCATGAAAATGAGGTAGTGATTATGCAATACGATGTGTGTACTAAATGCAGATGAATCATACTCTTCAAAATGATTAATTGTATGTTTTATGAGCTTCACCTCATTTAAAAAAATCAAATTTAAAAATTTATTTGCGGCAGACTCAGGTAAATTGGGAAGTTATCTTTCTATTTCTCCCATATCAGAACATGTACATGCAAGTCAACTATGGAACTATTTAACACGTGTTATCCTTTAAAAATTCAAGTATCTGACATACTCAGGAAAAAGATAGCTTTAATTTTTTTTTAAAAAAACGGAGTTGAAAGAATTTATAAAACACATTGTGATTTTATATCTGTGTCCTTGTTTCCAGCTCAACATCTGGCACAAGGCAGACATTCACTGCAGGTTTATTGATCTAACTGGAAAAGTACCATTCTCTGGAATGTTTCAGGAATGAATTATAATATAGCTCATCACAAGAAGTTTCTGAATGAATACTGGCTGATGAAAGGGGACAATGAAATATGGGTAGTAGCTTATACTATACAGTATTTTCACACAAAACAAGTGTCTATACAATGCCATAGTGAATATGAAAGAAGGGCCAATTGACCTTTCTCTCAGAAATCCTATAGACCATGGAGGCAGTAGTCCAATTAATAATTTGTCCCTTAGCCAATAATACGAACTAAATAAACCTGTGTGTAACCTCCAGGCGTCTTGCAAATTCTAATAGCACACATGTCCAAGGAAAATGGGGAGACTCTCATCCCAAAAGAATTTCATCCAAACAAGGCAGACTCCCAGATTGTGAGCTTTGGCAAATTACTTGTTTTGAGGCTCTGGGGTTCTTAAACTAGGCCAGGATTCATGAACAGTGGAAATAACCATGTGTTAATTCCTTAGAGAAAATATTTAATGGGGAGGAAGCAGTGCTATTTTTAGGTCTCCTCTCTTATTTTTAGCACTATTGCATTCAACAACACATTCCTGGGTACCAAATTAATGTGCTTTCAATACATACTCAGAACTTTAAGAATCTGAAAGTGTGCTATGCAGTAAGGGAGACACATGGTTATTGTTATTCTGCGTTGAAAAGAATAATTATGGTAATTAGTTCTGTAATCACCCCATTTTATAAAGCTGACATTTCAGGGCTCACAAGGATCAATAATAAGGTTATCTGTAGGTGAATTTCTTTTTATTGTTATTTCTGACAGAGTAAACCCAAAAGGCCAATCCATAAAAAGAGCATTACCTGGAATTCTATATTTCAATCGTCTCTCTCTTCTCCAAAAATTCCTTTCTAGTTCTGGTTTTAATCATCTCAGTGTGTGTTTTGACTACCTAAGTGCTCAAGGCTGGAAACTGGAAAGCGTGCTACTTTGTTGTTTCTTCCCCATATCCATTCCACTGGCAAACCAATCTCTTCACTTCTCTGCATCTCTTTTGCTCTTAGTTCCTACTGCCTAGTCACTTACAAAGACTTCTACACCAGTTTCTCCATTTCCACTGTTGGTTTCTTACATTCATCCTCCAGAAATCAATTAAAGGATATTGACAGAAGGACATCTGGCTCACTGTACAAAAGCCTTCATTGCCCGTCATATTCTCTCTACCTCAGGACCAATTGTGCTTGCTGGTTTTCTAATGCACTTGAGTCCTCCCAATTTTGTCTTGAGTTCCAAGTTTAATTTAGTTTCTTATTCCAATACATTTGTTATGGCTAGAAATATGTCCCCCCCAAATACACTTTGTAAATCCTAACCTCTTTGTCTGTGGTTGGGGAGCTATGGTGGCCTAGTAGATAAGGAGTTGTGTTGCCATCCCAAAGGCACGTGATTCAAATAGCCAGCTTCTCTGTAGGAAAAAAAAAAAAAGATGAGGGTCAGCTATGAGTCAGTTATGACTGAATGAGACCTAAAAACAACAACAACTTGCCTGTGGTTAAGAATCTCTGGTGACTTAATGCATTATATGCTCAGATGCTAACTGAAAGGTCACTCACTCACTCATTTCTGTCAAGTCAGAACCACCTTGGAAACGAGAAAAAAGGTAGCTAGGAGTAGGAATTGACTTGACAGCAGTAGGGCAATCTAGAATCTGTGGTTATTATCCTCTTTGGGAGCGGGTTGTTTTTGTATCTTGAGCTAGAAAATAGATTATACAAATGAGCAGAAGAGAGATGAAAGGAGATGGGAAAAGCTTTATCACATGACGATTGTCCCAGAGCAGAACTCAGAAGAGACCAAGATCTTCATTCAGAGTCAAGAGAAAGATAAAGTTTTCTGCTAGAATCAATACCTTGCATTTGGACCTCTGGTTTCCTAAACAGTAAGAAACTAAGTTTCTGTTTACGCCATCCATTTATAGTATTCCCGCTATTGTGGCACTAACACAATATGTAACCATTGTATTCTAGCCTTTCCTTTTCCCCCACATATATTTTTTTATTAATTTTAATGAAAGTTTACAGAGATTTTGGATTTCCATTCATTCATTGTTACACTTTTCTCCCTATCCAACCTCCCCCCGCCCCCGTGCTCCTGTCCCTGCGCCAGTTCTCTCTTCTCTTTGAAAAGTAAAAGAAAACTTCTTTCACTGTTATACAATCCCTCCCTCCAGGTCTGCTCCATTATGCAGCCTTCATTCTGGACTCCTGTCATGACAGTAACACCTAATCACATATCCCTTTTAAACAGTTCTCTCTCATCTGTTTCAAAACACAGTTACTTTATTATTGTTTCTTTTCTGCCTTTGTCATGAAAGTTCATGATGGCAGGAACCACACTTGACTGGGTGGTGGTTTTTTTTCTTTTTTCTGCTTTATTAGCATGTTCACTGCTAGGAGAGTGAACTAGTCATTTCTTCTGCGTATTTCCTCCTCTTTGCTTTTTTCTTCCCAAATTCACTCCTCTAAGCCTCTGATCAGTTCACTGTGGTAATTGTTGCAGCCGCTGACTTGATGCTGACTCACACTGCTACACAGCTTTCTAGGCTATAATCTTGATGGCTGTTGTTGTTAGGTTCCGTTGAGTACAACTCTAGCAACTCTATGAACAGCAAGTTGGAACCCAGTCCGACCTCTGCCATATCATCTTCCCTGACACACTGGAGTCTATTTCCACAGTCACTCTAGCAATCCATCTCCTTGAGGATCTTCCTGTATTTCACTCCGTCCACCTTTCCAAAACATGATATTCCTTTACAAGGAATAGCCTTTGCTAACAATATGCCTGTAGTATGTGAGATGAAGCTCCAACATCCTCGCCTCTAAGGAGCACTTTGATTGTACTTTATCAAAGACAAATCTGTTTGCTCTTTTGGCAGTCCATGAGATATTTAATATTGATGTCTTTGGAGACCAAAAAAAAGCTCTCCAACACCACAACTCAGAGGCTTCAATACTTTTTCTCTCATTTTTATTCATTGTACAGCTTGTACAGCAGATAATTAGTATGCCCATGGCTTGATCAGGTGCACCTTAGTCTTTAAACTGACATCATTGCTTTTCAGGACTCTCAGGAAGTCCCTGACAACAGACTGCCAATATTACACATCTGATCTCCTGACTACTGGAACCAAGGGTATTGAATACGTATCTGAGTAAATGAAATCATCAAGAATTTCAATCTTTTCTTCATCTTGATATTGTTTATTGGCCCAGTGGTGAGGATTTTTTAAATTTTATTCCTCTATTTGTTTTATTTTTAAAATTTTGAAAACTATTACTCCGATTTATTTACAAAGTTTGTATACATTGTTTTTCATAAAAGATTCTTCCCATTTCCCTTAGCCCACCCACCCATGGAATTGTGTAACCCTATGATTAACACCCTAACTCCCTATGCTCACCCCTCTATTTCTACCCTCCCCCACTGCCTTGGATATAATCCATATTGAAGGCTTTAGTACTTGATCTTCTTCTCAAGTTCTCAACATTTCAGCAAGCAATGTAGCCATCTGCACAGTGCAGGTAAAATGAAATGTTAATTAAACACTATTACACTTGCTGTGCAAATAATCTGTATGCTGAGCAAATTATTTGAAAATGGACTTTCTAAAGAGGCATATGGAATCAGAATCAGAGGGAGACTCACCAGTAACCTGCGTTATGCAGGTAATACGACTTTGCTTGCTGAAAGTGAGGAGGCCTTGTTGAAGAAGCACTTGTTGCAGAGGATCAAAGAATTCAGCCTTCAATATGGATTGCATCTCAATGTCAAGAAGACAAAGATTCTTACCACTGGAGCAATAAGTAAACTCTTATCAGATGGAGAAAACATTGAAATTATCAACAACTTTATCTTACGTGAATCTACAATTAATGCTATTGGTACCAGCAATCAGGAAATCAGGAGATGTATTGCACTGGGAAGTCTGCTGTTAGGGACCTCTCCAAATTACTGAGAAGGAATGATGTCAGTTTTAGGACTAAGGCATGTCTGATGAAGACTGTAGTCTTTCTGATTATTGCTATACATCTGACAGCTTGACAAAGAATAAGGATGGCAGAAGAATTGATGGTTTTGAGCTGTGGTGTTGGAGAAGAGCATTGAACATGGCATGGATTGCCAAAGGAATAAACAAATATGTCAGCTAGAGTTCTCTTCAGAGGCAAGGATGGTGAGGCTTCACCTCACATACTTTGGTCATGTTGCTTGGAAGGGATATTCTTTGGAGAGAGGTTATTCCTATACTCAGAAAGGAGTGGAGGGTCGGCAAGGAGAGGAAGACCCTCAACCATGTGGATTGGCACAGTGACTGCTCAATGTGTCAGGAAGTGTAAGGAATGCACAGGATAAAATAGGGTTCAGATCTGTTGTTCAGAGGTCATTATGGGTCATACTCAACAGAACCTAAGAACAACAACAAAATATGTGCTGTAAAAACAGAATCCCTATAGTTTATTAATTCTTCTTCCCCAGGTAGAGGTGGGGAAAACAGTGTGTAGATAAGTTCCCCAGTTTTATAAATGTTATCATGGCAACTGGAATAATTTGTAGAAAAGCAAAAATTAAATGTTGACAGAATTTTGGAATTGTTTTCTAAGAATCAATTTGATTGATTGATGTGGGTCCCTTTCATGTTAGGCTGAGAAAGAAGGCATATTAGTGTTAAGGATATCAAAACAAACACACAAATTCTTTTCTCATTTCCCTGAAACATTCCTGAGTAAATAGCTTCAAAAAAACCTCCTGACTTTTGATTAAATCAATAATTTAGCTATGATCTCTTTGACTCATTTTGAGTTTTTATTTTAGTTTCCATTTTGAGTTTTTAAACTCTTGAGTTGTAAAAAAAAAATCAACAGCAGTAAACTATGTCTTTGCTGTGGAATCTTCCTGCAGTGACAATATTTTTCCTAACATTTTGCCTACTACTTAGAAAACAAGACTGGCTTTCAATTTTTAGTTAGAGGCAAATTTTACTTGGGTAATAGGAGTAATTTGTTGATTCATTTACTATCCATTTATCACGGTTGGTTGAGCAAGATTAGCCACTGTGAACTGAATTACCCACTTTCTTCTGCCATTTTAAGCCTCTCATGCTCCCTGTGGATTGCAGCTTCTAGTTTTTATTAAGTACACCATGTTGTGTATGAGGTTATTAGATAGATATTTATTGCTCTCTTAAAAAATCTTTTTTCTCTTTTACTAGTTGTGGTCCAACTTTCTATACTATAAGTAAGGCGCCTTAAGTGACAAACAATTTGTTGAATATCTCATGTCCCATTAACAGCTTTATCTTATGAATTACTTTAAAAATAAAAGATCAGGTCTCAAAACAAACA
>NW_006399907.1:296213-304369 GCF_000299155.1 Elephantulus edwardii | reverse complement strand
CAAAAATTCTCACCACTAGGCCAACTGGTAGCATCATGATAGAGAGTGAAGAGATTGAGATTGTTAACAGCTTTAGTTTGCTTGGCTCCACAATCAACACACTTGGTACTACCAGCCAGAAAATAAAAATATGAACTACATTGGGAAAAGTCTGCTGTCAGGTACTTCTCCAGAGTACCGAAGAGCAACAATGTCAGTCTGAAGACTCAGGTGCATCTGATTAGGCCATGGTTTTCACAATTACTTGCTATGCATCAGTGATCTGTACAATGACTAATGATGGTAGAAGAATTTTGATGTCATTGCGTTGTGGTGTGAAGAAGAGTATTGAATATACCATGGACTGCTAGGTCAACCTGGAGAGGGTGAAACCAAGCTGCTCCTATTACACTAGTTACTTAATTAATCCATCTCTTGAGGGTCTTCCTTTCTTGTGCTTTCCATCCACCCTCCCAAGCATGGGATCCCTCTCCAAGGACTTGTCCCTCCTTGTAACATGTCCAAAGAATGTCAGATGAAGCTTCAGAATCCTTGCTTCCAAGGAGCAGCCTGGTTTAACCCTCTACAGGACAAATCTCTTTGTTCTCTTAACAGTCCATGGTATTCAATGATCTTCTCCAACACCACAGCTCAAAGGCATCAATTCTCCTTCTGTAATTCCTAGTCATTGTCCACCTCTCTGATGCATAGCAAGTGATTGTGGAGACCATGGTCTGTATCAGGTGTACCTTAGTCTCCAGGCTGGCCTCATTGGTCTTTAGTACTTTGGACAGGTCTCTGACAGCAGACTTTCCCAATGCAATTAGTCCTTTACTTTCCTGGCTGCTGGTGCCAAGAGTATTGGTTGTAGAGCCAAGTAAACTAAAGCTGTTTACAATCTCAATCTCTTCACCATCTATCATGATGCTGCCAATCAGCCCAATGGTGAGAATCTTTATTTTCTTGATGTTGAGCTTCAATCCATACTAAAAGCTGTAGTCTTTGATCTTCTGCAGCAAATGCTTCAGGTCCTCCTCAGTTTCAGCAAGCAAGGTTGTGCTATTTGCATAATGCAGATTGTTGATGAATCTTCCTTCAATCCTGATGCCATATTTCTCCTCACAGAGCCCAGCCTCCTGGATTATATGTTCTACAAACATGGTTTGCCAAATGTTTTTCGTTTTTTTTCCAGTTAGTAGGATTTTTTGTTTACTCTGCTCAAAATGTTTTAATGCTCACAGGAATTTAATCTTTAGAAGGTTTCATTTATCAATTTTATCCTTTGCAGATTGTGAATTTCTGGCTGTGCTTGGCAGTCTCTTTATACAATGGACTGGGATGTTTAAGCTTAATCCAAGTTTGTCTCTGATGAACTTTATGATTTTGGACTTCACTCCCAGATCTCAGATCCACCTTGAGTTGATGTTTATGTATGGTGTGAGATATGGATGGTGTTTCAGCTTTCTGCAGGTAGTAGTCCCATTTTGCCAGCACCATTTGTTGAAGACGTTGTCATTTCCCCACTTGATATGTTTATTTCCTTATTGAATATCAATTAATTGTAAAAAGATGGGTCCATTTCTAGGTTCTCTCTCTATAGCTATTCATTTTGTTGCTGAACAATTATTCGAGAAGCTGGATTCTATGAAGAGGAATGTGGCATTAGGATTGGAGGCAGACTGATCAATATTCTGTGTTATGCAGATGACACAACCTTGCTGAATGAAATTGAGAACAACTTGAGAAACTTGAAGCAAATGTTCAAGGAACATAGCCTTTAATATGAATTGTATTTTAATGTCACAAAAGCAAAAATTCTTACCACTAGAGCATTAGGCAACATCATGATATATGAAGAAAAGAATAAAGTTGTCAAAAATTTCATCTTACTTGGATCCACAATAAATACCCCTTGTACCAGCAATCAGGAAATCAGGAGACATATTGCACTAGAAAAGGCTTCAGTCACAGACCACTCCAAATTATTGAGGAGTAATAAAGTCACCTTGAGGACTAAGGTATGCCTGATTCAGGCCATAACCTTTTCAATCACTTTGCTGTTCTGTGAGAGCTGGACAACGAGTAAGGATAACAGGAGAGGAATTGATGCCTTTGAATTGTGGTGTTGGAAAAGAATACTGAATATTCCATGGATTGTCAAAAGAACAACAACAACAACAACAAAAAATATGTCTTCAAGAAAGGGCAGCCAGAGTGGTCCTTGGAGAAGGATGATAAAATTTCATCTTACATACTTTGGGCATGTAGCTAGGAGAGAATATTATTTCGAAAGGGACATTATGCTTGTGAAGGTGGGGGCATTGGTAAAAGAAAGGAAGACTTTCAACCAGATAGATTGGCACAGTGACTACAGCAATAGGCTATGAGAATGGCACAGAATAGGACAGGGTTCAGATGTATTATTTACAGGGTCACTATGGGTCAGACTCGATGGCATCTAACAACAATAACAACAACATTACACATATACATACAACTTTTTAAAGAAAAACATGTAAGAGACAAAAAAAGTTAAAAATACCCTAGATATTAAATTCCAGAAAATGCTTACATGAATACTATCAAACAAAGTATAATTAGTTTTAGATAGCATACTTACTGTTTCATAGTTTTAGATAGCGTACTTAATGTGTTTCATTGACTATGCAAAGGTATTTGTGTGGATCCCAACAAATTGTGGCAAGCCTTGAAAGAATGGGGATTCCAAAGCACTTCATTGTGCTCATGCAAAACCTCTACTTCAACCAGGAAGCAGTAGTCAGAAGAGTAGGGAAATACTGCATGGCTCAGGATTAGGTAAGTGTTCATCAGGGATGCACCCTATCCCATACCTTTTCAAACTATTTCCAGAACAGATCATTCAGGAAGCTGGACTTTATGAGGAGGAATGTGGCATCAGGTTTGGAGGAAGTTTCATCAACAACCTGAGTTATGCAGATGACACAATCTTGCTTGCTGAAACGGAAGAGGACATGAGGCATTTGCTGAAGAAAGTCAAGGACTATGGTCTTCAAAAACCTCATATATGAGAAAACTGGACAAAGATTAAAGATTTGGAGAGCACAGGGATGGTTTGGTGGCAGAGCCTGTGGGGAGTTGCTCGGCTAGCCAAAGGCAATGCCCCTCTGGCAGTTTGAAGTCACCAGTTGCTCTGTGGGAGAAAGATGGGAGATCTCCCCTTATGCAATTTACAGCTCTGGAAAACCCTCTGGAGTATAAGCTGTTAATTAGTTTTGACTCAACGGAAATGAGTTTGGGCTTTTTTACAAAGGATTGATGTATTTGAATTATGGTGCAGATGAAGAATATAGAAAATGCCATGGACTTTCAGAAGAGCAAATAAATCTGTCGTGGAAAATGTATAGCCAAAGTTCTCCTTAGAAATGAAGATGGCAAGATTTTGTCTTGTGGTTTTTGTCCATGTTATCAGAAGGGACTAGTTCCTGAAGAAGGACATCCTTCTAGGGAAGATGGAAGGTCACTGAAAAAAGAAGGCAGCTGTCAATGAGATGGACTGACATACTGTCTGCAACAAAGTGCTTAAATATAGCAACTAGTTTAAGGTTAATGCAGGACGAGGCAATGTGCCCTGTTGATGAGTGTTCATGAGTCACAGTCAACACCACAGCCCCTGACAACAACAATTTGGAAGAGGAGACAATTATTTAGAATTTTAATTTTCTTTAGCCTGTAGTTGCTCACAAATCATTTACATGTCATCTTCTTAGTTCATGTGCCTTCTTTTAATTAAAATGTTGAAGAAGGAAAACTGGCAAAGAATACTGTCATAATTATTTATGGTTCATTGTTGGCTAAGGTCTTTTAATAAACATGTAACATGAAATTATGCATTGTGAATACGTATGGACCTATCCTTTAAAGAAACCGGAATTTTCGTAAGTTAAATAAACAATTCTACATAAGGAAACAAAAAGATGATTGATAAAAGAGAAGTGTAGCAAATAATCAATTGTAATTATTAAATGAATGAACTTGGCTATAAAATGTCTTAAAAGATAGCAGGCTAAACTACTTTACTACATTTTTGAAGTCTTGCCAGTCCTTTTAAAATTAATTAATATATTGCTTTTAACAAAGAATTCCTGAAGGCAGAAGAGAAATTAGAACTGACTTGAAAGTTCCCATGATGCTTCATTCTCTGGTGGAATTTTGCAGACCTTGATGGGGCTTGTTTTGTAGTCAGCATGGGGATTCAATGGCTTCTTTTATTATTAAACAGAGACTTCTTGCCTAACACAGTCCCTCCTCTCTTTCTTTTTCTGTCTTCAGTTTCTGGAGCTACAAATGTATTTAAACAATGATCAAGTCATGCTGCTACAGGCACAGAGAATGAGCAGGGAATTGCAGCAAAGAATTGCTAAGTTTTTTTCTGAAAGCAGAGCACTGAAGAAAAACGTGAGATAAAAAAGTTTCAAGAGTGTGAACTTACAGAAAATTTGAAAGAGCTTGTTAGGATTCTTACTTGCAATTTCACCCTTGTTTTCATAAAGCATTTTATTAGTTGGTGTGATGGATAGCATTATAAAACAATTACTTGCCATTTCTAATTATGTGATATTTGGAAAGAGTCCAGATGCACTTGTGTTATAACTTTTTTTTTTACTACTGGGCTATAAAATCATTAGAAAGGGACATGAAATCTAATTAAAGTGATAAAAAGATAACTAACTTAATATGTGCTTTCTAATGAACTCAGCAGGTTTTAGATAGAACCCTTTAAACTCTAAGTGACATTGGTCCACTGAAAATATATTGCTTTTTTTTTAACATTTCATTGTAGTTTGAGTGAAAGTTTACAGGGAAAATTGGTTTCCCAGATAATAATTTATATAACATTTTGTTCCATGACATTTGTTGTTGTAACCAGTTAAAGTCTACTGGTTCAAGCCTCAAGACCACTAGCCAGATAGCCAGGAAAACCCTTTGGATTTTTTCCAGAAAGAAGAGTATCAGAAGAATGTGCTTCACTGACTACACAAAGGCATTTGACAACAAATTGTGCCTAATCTTGAGAAAAATGGAAATCCCAGAACTCTTAATTGTGCTCATAAGAAACCTGTGCTTGAACCAGGAACCAATCATCAGAATAAACAAGGAAACACTGGATAGTTCAAAATCAAGAAAGGTGTACATCAGGGATGCATCCTATCTGCATATCTTTCCAATTTACATTAGGAACAGATCATTAGTGAGGCTGTACTTTATGAGGGGGAATGTGGCGCCAGGATTGGAGGAAGATTCATCAATAGACTGTATTATGCAGATGACACAACCTTGTTTGCTGAAATTGAGGAGGATCTGAGGCATTTGCTTCAGAAGGTCAAGGACTGCAGCCTTCAATATGAATTGAAGCTCAGCACCGAGAAGGCAAAGATTCTCACCACTGGGCCAATTAATTGGCAGCAAACTGAAAGCTTGAGAAAGAAGATCATGAAAGAAGAGATTGAGATTGTTAACCATTTTCAGGCACATAACAACAACAAAGATAAACAAAGATGCAGGCCACATCCCTGAGGAGACCTCTCTGTAGTCAGATAAGGCTGGTCATATCTTTACAGATCAAATTCTAACCCTGCCTCCTTAGCATCATAGAGGTTACAATTTCCAATACATGGGATAGTTACATTAAACTGAGGATCCTGGCCATGCTGACATACAATATTAGTCATTAACACTATCCATATGTGATGACACAGCTGATATTTCATACCAGCTTTTGTCTGTTTTATGTGCATCATCATTTCTAAAAGTACTTTCCTCCTTGGTTTATAAGGAAGGTGAGTCAAAGATTCCCTTTGTAGCTTCTTCCACTGACCTGACCTGACCAAGGTTACCTAAGAAGGGGCATCGTTCTCACAGGCAGAGCTGAAATAATTAGACTTGCCGGCTCCACTTCCCTACCCCACAGCTTTTGAGCTCAAGTGGGGATCTATTTTTGTCTGAGTAGTTTAAGTAAGGCATCATGTTAGTGATGGGATGGATGACTCCCGGGAACCTGGCTCCTCAGCGACAGACAGTTTGTTCCTGTCTCTCCTCTAGAATGTCTCACTACTCATCAAGGGAACAGAGAGAAATAGTGCAGGTCTCACTGTGCTGAAGCACCTTAGAAAATCACCTACGAAACAGAAACCCGGGCTTTGCTTTCTGAAGCAATTACAACAATTCATCAGACAGAAGGGAGGGTTTAAGAACATGCACTTACTTGCAAAACCAAGAGTCATTCTGGGTTAAGATATAAACCAAAATTGATATGACTGAGGAGGAGTCAGGGAACAAACAAAAGCCAAAAGCACCTATTCCACTGTAAAATTTAGGATCTATCAGTATTAATACAACTTGTTCTAAGATAAAGCTATTAACGTTTCCCTGATGGCAAATAGAAATAAAAACATTCAGCCAACATAACCTTCTTCTCTGAGTTTATAATGCTTTTTTCCCAAGAACAACGGTTTAGTGGAGGTGTCAGCAATAATACCTGAAGCTATCAATCATTCAATAATTGAAATGATAACCTATGATACTCGTCTAAGCTCAGAGCAGGATGTTTATAGTCTAGCTAGAAAATGAGGCTGCTGATATTTCCTTGGGCCATTATGATAAAATGCCCAAGTATATACATTAGTTGACCACTTAGTAAGCATTTTCATTCGTAATATACCTTTAAAATATTTTCTGAAACCTTCATAGAAGGTAGATTACCTCTGACAACAGTTAAAAATAATTAAGTATGATGAACTTCCTTCATTGCCTCAACAAGATGATTGCTTTTAGATAAAGAAGTTGTCTAATAAAAGTCATTCTGTTGTTGTTATGTGCCTCTGACTTGTTTGCGACTTATAGCCACCCTATGTACAACAGCCCTAAACTCTGCTCTGTCCTGGGCCAGTCGCACTGTCTCTGATATTCCCATCCTGATTACCCCAGTCACTGAATCAATCCACCTCATAGAAGGCCTTCCCCTCCTGCGCTGTCCCTCCACCATACAAAGCATGATGCCCCTCTCCAAGGACCAGTCCCTCCTTAAAACATGTCCAAAGTATGTTAGATAGAGCCTCAGAATCCTTGCCTCCAAGGAGCTGCCTGGTTTAACCCTTTCCAGGATGAATCTGTTTGTTTTCCTAGCAGTCTATGGTACCCTCAATACTCTTCTCAAGCACCACAGCTCAAAGGCATCCATTCGCCTTCTATCCTCCTTAGTCACTGTCCACCTCTCTGATGCATAACAAGTGATAGCACAGACCATGGCCTGTATCAGACGCACCTTAGTCTCCAGAGAGACACTGTTGCTCTTCAGTACTTTGGAGAGGTCCCTAACAGCAGATTTTCCCATGGCAATACGTCTTTTAATTTCCTGGCTACTGGTGCCAAGAGTGTTGATGGTGGAACGAAGCTGTGAACAATCTCAATCTCTTCACCATCCATCCTGATGCTGCCAATTGGTCCAGTGGTGAGAAGCTTTGTCTTCTTGACATTGAGCCTCAATCCACATTGAAGGCTTCAGTCCTTGACCCTCTGCAGCAAGCGCTTCAGATCCTCCTCAGTTTCAGCAAGCAGGGTTGTGCCATCTGCATAACGCAGATTGTTGATGGATCTTCCACCAATCTTGACCCCACATTTCTCCTGATAGAGCCCAGCTTCCTGGATAATCTGTTCTGCATACAGGTTGGAAAGGTATGGAGACAGGACACATCCCTGGCATACGCCCTTCCCAATTTTAAACCATGCAAGAAAATATTCAGAATATTGATTTCTACTGTAATTCTTATAGTCATTTAATTCTAAGACATGGAAAGAATTTTCACAGAGGAAGATATTTGGATGGCCAACAGACACATGAAGAAATGCTCGAAATCACTGGCAATAAGAGAGATGCAAATCAAAACCACAATGAAATATCATCTCAGTCCAGTAGCAGTGGCAAAGTTTAGCAGAACAGCAAACAATAAATGTTGGCGAGGATGTGGAGAGTTGGGAATTGTCCTACACTGTCGGTGGGATTGTAAAGCAGTACAATCACTCTGGAAGGCAATTTAGCATTTCCTTGAAAAGCTGAACATAGAAACTCCACATGACCCAGATATTCTACCAAGAAAAAGATGCCCTGAGGAAATTAGAACTGAGACACAAATAGAGTT
>NW_006399907.1:278261-293643 GCF_000299155.1 Elephantulus edwardii | reverse complement strand
AGAGTGCAAATGGTCATTGCAAAGACAGAAGAGGAAGAAAAGACCAAAATGGATGTCAGAAGAGACTCTGAAAATTGCACTGGAGCGCAGAGAAGCCAATGTTCTTAGCAACATTATTCACCATCACAAGAACATTAAAACAGCGCACATATTCAACCACAACTGAATGAATTAAGAAATTGTGGTACATTTAAACAACAGAATACTATGCAACACTC
Source organism: Elephantulus edwardii (assembly GCF_000299155.1). NCBI lineage: Eukaryota > Metazoa > Chordata > Mammalia > Macroscelidea > Macroscelididae > Elephantulus > Elephantulus edwardii. Next base: position 293,425 of record NW_006399907.1, on the reverse strand, counting down.
AGGAGTGGCAATTTAAAAAAATACTACAGAAGTTGAGAGAGACTGAAGAGCATTACACTGAGTTAATAACTAATTCTCAAAAGCACAACTATTGTATAAAACTATTATTGTAAAAATAGAAGGATAACTAGTAAAACGTGTATGGGGAACCCAAGGGAGGAAGGAGTGAGAATGGAAGGATGAGGATGGGTAGGGGCAATACCACAGGGCTGCCCAATCTTGTGGGTGGAAGGAGGGGATAAAGGAAATAGGAAAGATCTGGCAGACACCTGAAAAATAGGGTAATGTCAGGCAGGGTTATATGGTGATTAATTTTATAAAACCTAATGCATGGAAATGATTGTGTGAAATACAATGTGAAAGAAGGAAAGTGTCAAAAACTGTGTATATGAACTTTGTAAGGAGACCAATATGAAACAGGAAGGTTTTGAAAAATATTTTAGGTCATCTCACTTCCTTAGGGCTTTTGTATGTTCAAATAATTTTGTTTCCTTCTAAAATAATTAGTTAACAGAAAATCATAGACTATTGCAATTAAAGCTGAATTGGGATTTTCTTTACACCAGAGAAAATGAAGAAGAACCATTCCATATTATTATCTCACCAAAAAAGATAAAAACAAACAAACAAAAAACCCACCAAAAAACAACAACCAGGCATGAGGAAAAAGACAGCCTCCTCAAAATAGATCTCGGGGAAAAGACAGGGTAATGAGGGGCAAGGTCCAACAGTAATTAATTTTGTAAAACATAATACATGAGAATGATTGTATGAAACACAATGTGAATGAAGAATAATGTGAAACACAATGTATGTAAACTTTGTAAGCAAACCAAAAAGAATTGCAGTCTATTGTTATAATAAAAATGGATTAAAAAATTGAGACCTTAAAAAAATTTTTAAAAAATTAAAAACAAAATCAAACAAACAAAAACAAAAACACGAAACAACTCAGCAGAAAGACTTACTATACTTTTCCCATAGAACCTACCTGGAGAGTCACTGCTGGAGCTGGTGGAGGTATGGTCCAATGCTGTAGAGGCTGTAGGTTTGGGTTCTGGTTCTGTTTCTCTTCTTTCACCTCAGAATATGGTACTATCTTGTTACCACTCCCTCAATCTTCCACCAAAATGTCCATCAAACCTGTAGATTTTTAAAAAAAGTGTTCAGAAATAGTGCCTGTTTGTAGATAGTGTAAGTCAGTTATTACCAAAATATCAGAGACTTCTGTATTCAGATGCTGTTGCTATGTGCTGTCAAGTGTACTCATCACTGACCATCCAGCAAGTCTTTTTGTATTATTATTTTGTGTGTGTGTGTGTGTGTGTGTGTGTGTGTGTGTATTTCATCAAATCAGATCCTACTGGTACAGGAGGAGATTTCCCCTTCTTCTCCAGTGGAGCACCTGGTGGATTTGAACCATCCACCTTCAGGTTTGCAGTGCAGCTTCTTGCCACAGGCAACCAGAGCTCCCTCAGCAAGTCTTTAGAGGCAGTAGATTACAAAGAAGAAAACTGTCCATCTTTCTACTGTGGAGCAGCTGATGGATTAAAATTGTGTACTTTGGGTTGGTACCTGACTCCTTACCACCAAGCTACAGTCAAAGATGAGTGACTTCAGGTGACCAGTGAGTGGTTATTGGGTCTTCAAATATTTTCTGTGATGCTGTTATTCCTCTCCAATCATTATTGGATTCTAGGTCCTCCTGATGCTCAAAGTATGACCCCAAACATACGGTCCCATGGTATCCTGGCATGTGAAAGCTTGTTGGGAATGCAGACTCTTGGGTCCTATTAACCTAATAAAAATCTACATTTTAACAATATTTCCAAGAGCATTATATGCAAACAGTAATGCTTTTCTATAATGTCAATGAGTCAATCTTCTGCTGACAATTCTGTCCCGTTACTTTTCAAAAAAACTCTTCACCGCATAATAGACAGGAGTTAGATATTAGATTTGACCTTTTCTGTTACAGTGGCACTTCCGTTAGTAATAAAACATTTGCTATTTTAACATTCTTCACCTACATAATTTAATGATACCAATTGTCTTTTTCACATTGTGCATTTGGAAATTTGTTTCAAATAAATCATATCAGTGCTGCTCTTTTACATACAGGACTCTATTCTTAGTGACTCCATTTTCATATCCTTCTTCTGCATTGTCTCCCTTTACCCTTCTTGCTATATATTCAAGTAATTTCATCCTAAAAAAATAAATAAAAACCTCAACCAATCACCATGAGTAAAACTATTTCTCTTCACTAAAAAATTCTTTAAATAGTAGCTATTTCACTGCCTTCGAATAATAATTTTTCATTCACTCTTGAATTCATTGTTTCTTTGCTTTCTTTTCTACCACTCATTGAATTTAATTTAGCCACAAGCAATAAGACTCTTACAGAATATAAGGAATATAAGTTACATTTGTGGAATATCCATTGTGAGCCATCTCTGTGTATTGAAGTTATATTTCCTCATTTAGCCCTGATAGTAAATCTATAATATTTTACATTTATTATTACTATTTAGCATAGTTAAAGTAGTATTGTTACTATTCAGATTGGTAAAAGCTTCCTGGTAATGAGTTAGATAGTTTGAATCCACCAGGTCCTTCTTGAAAAAAAGAAGAGGCAATTTCCTCCTGTTAAGATTTACTGCCTTAAAAAAAATTACCTCCTTAGAAACCTGAGGGAGGGTCACTATGAGGTGCAATTGAGTCGATGGCATTGAGTTTGGGGTTATTTTTGTTTGTTTTCCTCAGAATATAGGATATAGATTTTTTAAAAGTAAAATATGGTATAAATATGAATAAAATATTTAATTATACAAATGGCATAAGAAATGGACTAAGAATGGCTAGAGAATGAAAGAACAAAAAACAGTGTTGGGGTAAGAAGAGAAAATAGAAGGAAAAAGACAAACTTAGTAACCTTTCTCTGTAACAAGTACAGATTCAAGTTAATCATTAAATTAAGTCTACTTGTGACTATTATTTTTTCATTTACACATAGGAATATTTTAATTTAGAACTAAAAATAATACAGAAATTATATAACTATATCTTTATTTATGTAACCAAAAGGTAGAATTCTTAATGAAAATCTTCTGATCTTAAATTATGTTCTATATTGAAATTAAAGCTACAGATAGAGTATCTACTTGCTATTACTGCCACCTTGCTCAACTCCCTGACGTTTTCATTAGAGTCTAGGATATGAAGCTCTCAGTGAATAAACTTCCCAGCTTGTGTGTGCTATTTAAATTTTCTCAAAATTATACCAATTTTTCTGGACTGGAAATCAGGACAGAATATCAAGACAGATGGCTTAGTAATGAGTTTTTCACCTCTTTCAGCTGCCAAGATATTTGGAAATTGTGCCAGGCCAGGCCCCAGTTAGTGAAGTTCAGCACATCAACTTGAAGAGTCAGTCTGACACCAGGAAGTTGTCATCATCAGCAGCTAATATTTAATCTGTGTGGCATGCAAAATGTTATGAAAAGGAAAGAAGAAAAGTTCTGATTTTATTGTATCTTACTAAAAACTTTGGGATACACCTGGATTCCCATTGTGATATATTAAATGTTGCTTTCCAATCCAGACTGTTCCCCTACCTAGTAAACATTTCAAACTACCTAGACGGACATAATGCTTAGAAAGGTGGAGGGATGAGGAAGGAGAGGAAGATCCTCAAGCAGGTGGATTGACACAGTGACTGTAGAAGTGGGACTGAGGGTGTCAGATTGTGAGGATGGTACAGGGAAGGACAGATTTCAGATATATGGTTCATAGGGTTGGTATTATGAGTCATACTTGACTCAGCAGCACTGAATAAAAACAACATGTAGACATTTTTAGGTGGATATAATGCAAGCTCAACTCACGACCGTAAATTAGGAACTTATTGTTGGGTTTCTGAGGTTGTAAATCTCATGGGAAGATATTTCCTGTCTTTCTCTCAAGAAGAAGCTGATGGATTTGAACCATCAGAGAGTTGAGACCTTTGGGTTAGCAATACAAAGTGGATATCATGCAGGTTACTCAAACTACACTTGTTCAAATTGAATTCTTTAACCTCCCAAGGGAATCCTTCCTGATTTAATGCTCTTATTCAGTTGAATTTAGCATCATCTAACCATCTGGTTATCTAGACTTGGAATGTCTTGACTGTTTTCTCTCACTTCCTGCATCCAGTAACTAAGACCTGATGATTCTACTTTGTAAACTGGTGTTATAATGTACCATCAAGTGAGAACATAACTTGTAGCTGATCCTCTAGTGGGTTTCCAGGGGCAGTTATTTGCACAGGAGGAAGATATCACCTATTGCTCTAGGAACATGGATTTGAACCACATATCTTTGAGTTAGCAGTCTAACTCCTTCCCAGTAAGCTACAGAGTTCTTCTATATTTATACTTCTTAATCAGTTCCTAATTCTGTCTATATCTCTCCAAACTCATTGCTATTATTCAATTCAGGCCATGATCAATTTTCACCAACACTTGAGTATAGATCCTTTATTCAATTGGTAAAAAACAAGGCCCAAGGAATTGATGGAATACCAATTGACATACTTGAACAAATAGAAGCTGCCCTGGAAATTCTCACCAAATTGTAACAAGAAATCTGGAGGACAACTATGTGGCCAACTTACTGAAACAGATCATATTTATTCCCATTCACACGAAAAGGTGACAGAAAATGAGCTAAGAAAAATCAATACCCATTGCAATAGCTAATCATAGAATTAAATAGTTGGGAGCAAATCTAACTAGAGACTCAAAAGACTTATACATAGGATATTATAAAACATAACTATAGGAAACAAAAAGAGACCTGGAAAGATGGAAGAACATACCATGCTTATGGATAGGAAGATGTAACATCATGAAAATGACAAATCTACCAAAGACAATCTACAAATTCAACCTATGGTTAACTGATTTATGACAAGCAGAAAAAAATCGGTCAAATGGGGAAGTGAAAGTCTTTTTAACAAACAATCTTGGAAAAATTGGAAAACCATCTGTAGAAAATTCAAGCAAGACCCATGCCTCACACCATACACAAAAACCATCTCAAGGTGGATCAAGAATCTAGGAGTTAAACCAAGGACTATAAACTTCATCAGAGAAAAGCTTGGAAGAACTCTAAAAGCCCTAATCCACTGTATGGATAGTCTTTGAAGCATAATGAGAAAACTACAACCAGAAGAGAACAAAATAGTTGAATAGCACCTTCTAAGAATAAAAACTCTATGCACATCAAAAAACCTTTTCAAACAGGGTTAAAAGGAAAGCCACAGACTGGGAAACATATTTGGTAATGGCACATCTGATAAGGGATTCATAGCTAAAAATTATAGTACACTCCAGCATCCCAACAAGATAAAAGTAAACAACCCAACCACAAAATGGGCACCAGATATAAAGACATTCACCAAAGAAGACATTCAGATGGCAAATGAACACATAAATAAATGTTAAAAATTCCTAGCTATCAGAGAGAGGCAAATCAAAACAACTATGAGATATCATCTGACGCCAGCAACAATAGCAATATTTTGGTAGAACAGCAAACAACAAATGTTGGTGAGGTTGTGGAGAGATTAGAACCATTATTCACTGCTGGTGGAAGTGCAAAATTAACCATTATGGAAGGAGGTTTGGCACTATCTGAAGAAGTTGGAAATAGAAGTAGAAATACTATTTGACTCAGCAATTGCAAAAACCACTATTCAAACATATATATGTACACCCATGTTTATTGCTGCATTATTTACAATAGCAAAGAGATGAAAACAAACCAAATACCCAACACGTGAATAGAAAAACTATAGTATATTCACACAGTGGAATACTATGCAGGACTAAAAAATCATAAACTTGTAAAACATTTTACACCATGGATGATGCTGGAGGACATTATGCTGAGTGAAATGTCACAGTCTCAAAAGGACAAATACTTCATAACACCACTGTTAAGAAGCAAGGCTGACAAGGCAGTTTGGAGGAGAATAGGAAAAGAGTTGATATCTAAGAAAAATGATCAACATAGTTTAGAGCATTAACAAAGCAAATAACAATAACAATATGATCTTAGCAATTGATGTGGAAAAGACGTCTGACAAAATCTAACACCCCTTCCTCATAGACACTCAGCAAAATTGGAACAGAAAGGAATTTCCTCAATATAGTGAAAAGTATGTATGCAAAACCAAGAGCCAAAATCATTTTCAATGGAGAAAGATAAAAAATATTTTTCCTTGTAAACAAGGACCAGACAAGGATGCCCACTGTCACCACCTCTGCTCAACATTGTATTGGAAGTACTTGCTTGGGCAATATGACAAGAGAAGGACATAGAAGGCATTCAGATTGGCAAAGTAAAGGTTAAACTGTCACCATATTCAGATGACATGATAGTGTACACAGAAAACCCCAAGGACTCAACCAAAAAACTGTTAGAGGTAGTAGACCAATTTAATAGAGTAGCAGGATAAAAGATCAATATACAAAAGTCAGTTGTATTCCTCCACAGTAACAAAGAAAACACAGATAAGGAAACTAAGAAAGCAGTACTCTTTATAATAGTCAACCACAAATTGAGATAGTTGGGAATAAACCTTACCAGAGAGAGAAATGCTTGCTACACATCAGAGAACTCGACAATGACTTGGGATGAAAGAAGAACTGATGCGTTTGAGTTGTGATGTTGGAAAAGAGTTTTGAACGTACCATGGACTGTCAAGAAAACAGACAGGTCTGTCTTGGAGAGGGAGAAACCAAATTTCTCATTGGAGTAGAGGATTTTGAAGATCCAACTCACATACTTTGGGCATGTGGCCAGGAGGGACTAATTCTTGGAGAAGGACATTATGCTTGGAAGGTTGGAGGGACAGTGCAGAAGAAGAAGCCCCAAATGAGATGGATTGACATAGTAATGAGAGCAATGGAGGTTGGTGTGTCAAAGTCAGTAAAACTGGCTCAAGGGAGGGTGGGCTTCAGAGCTGTTGTACATCGGGTCGCTATGAGTTGCAGGGAACTCAATGGCCCATACACCAACAACAACAATAACAAGAGACAAAAAAAGACCTTTGCAAAGAAAACTACAGAACATTTCTGTGAGATATAATAAAATATCTAAATAAATGGGGGGGGGGAAAGTGCCCAGTTCACGGATTAGAAGTCTCAATATAGTAAAAATTACATTCTTACCAAATGCAGTCTACATGTTTAACACAATACCAATACAGATACCAAATTAATTTTTCATAGAGATAGAAAAGGCAATTGCCAAGTTTATTTGGAGAGGAAAGAAACCTCAAATAAGAAATGAACTTCTGAAAAAAAGAATGAAGAGGGAGGCGTAGCACTCTCTGGTCTCAAAAACTATTATACAACTGTAATAACCAAAATAGCATGACACTGGTACAATGAGAGGCACATAGAACAATGGAAGCTAATCAAGAACCCAAAAATTAATCTATCTATCTATGTTGAGGGGATTCCCATTCTTCTCAGAGTCAGCCACAGTTTGTTATGATGCACACAGTCAAATGCCTTTACATAATCAATGAAACACAGATATACCTTCCTCTGGTATTCCCTGCTTTCAGCTAAGATCCATCTAACATCAGCTACAATATCCCTAGTACCATGACCCCTTCTAAATCCAGGCTGAACTTCTGGCAGTTCTCTGCTGATGTGTTGTTCCAGTCATTTTGGATAATCTTCAGTAGAATCTTGCTTGCATGTGAAATCAACCATATTGTTCTATAGTTTCCACACTTTGTTGGGTCATTCCTCTTTGGGATGGGAACAAATATAGATCTCTCCCAGTCAGTTGGCCAAGTGGTTGTTCTCCAGATTTCTTGGCACAACTTGGTGAGCACATCCAGGGCAGCAACTATTAGATGAAATATGTCAATTGGTACACCATCCATTAATGGGGCCTTATTTTTTGCTATTTCCTTCAAAGCAGCCTGAACTTCTTCTTTCACCACCATAGGCTCTTGCTCATATTTTGTTTCATGAAATTCTTCTGTGTCTGCCAATTCCTTTCAATACAGTCACTCAGTATATTCTTTCCACTCTTTTAATACTTCCTGGATCATTTAATATTCTGCCTAAAGTATCCTTGATTATAGCAACTCGAGGTTTGAATTTGTTCTTCAGTTCCCTGGGCTTAAGAAATGCTAACAAAATCATAACAAACTGACTCTGAGAAGAATGCCAACCCCAGAACACTTGATAGTGCTAATGCAAAACCTATATTGGAACAAGAGGTAGTTGTCAGAACAGAGCAAGGAAACACTGCATGGTTCAAAATTGGGAAGGGCGCACACCAGGGATATATCCTGTCTCCATACCTTTGCAACCTGTATGCAGAACAGAATAACCAGGAGGCTGGGCTCTACCAGGAGAAATGTGGGGTCAAGATTGGTGGAAGATCTATGAACAATCTGCGTTATGCACATGACACAACCCTGCTTACTGAAACTGAGTAGGACATGAAGCACTTGCTGCAGAGGGTCAAGGACTGAAGCCTTCAATATGGATTGAGGCTCAATGTCAAGAAGACAAAGATTCTCACCAGTGGACCAATTGGCAGCATCAGGATGGATGATGAAGAGATTGAGATTGTTTACAGCTTTAGTTTACTTGGCTCCACAGTCAACACTCTTGGCACCAGTAGCCAGGAAATTAAAAGAAGTGTTGCGATGAGAAAGTCTGCTGTTAGGGACCTCTCCAAAGTACTGAAGAGTAATGGTGTCTCTCTGGAGACTAAGGTGTGTCTGACACAGGCCATGGTCTTTGCAATCACTAGTTATGCATCAGAGAGTTGGACAGTGACTAAGGAGGATAGAAGGCAAATTGATGCCTTTGAGCTGTGGTGCTGGAGAAGAGTATTGAGGGTACCATGACTTCCAAGAAAACAAACAGATTCATCCTAGAGAGGGTTAAACCAGGCGGCTCCTTGGAGGCAAGTATTCTGAGGCTTCATCTAACATATTTTGGACATGTTGTATGGAGGGACTGGTCCTTGGAGAGGGACATCATGCTTCGAAGGGTGGAGGGACAGCACAGGAGGGAAAGGCCCTCTATGAGGTGGATTGATTCAGTGACTGGGGTAATCGGAATGGATGCATTGGAGAAAGTGCGATTGGCACAGGACAGTGCAGAGTAGGGCTGTTGTACATAGGATTGCTATGAGTCACAAGCAACTCGACGCCACATAACAGCGTCTATGTTCAACTGGTGCTCGACAAGGAAACAAAACCTATCATATGGGGAAACAACAACTCCTTCAACAAATAGTGTTGGCAAACTGGACTACTACCTGCAGAAAGCTGAAGCAGGATACACATCTCTCACCATACACAAAAATCAACTCAAAGTGGATCAGAGACCTAGGGGTAAATCCCAGAACTATAAAGATCAGAAGAGACAAAGTAGGACCAAGCTTAGAACACCTAGCTCATGGTATAAAATGGCTGACAAATATAGCCAGAAATACAGAATCAGGAGAGGATAAAATTGATAAATGGGACATTCTAAAGATTAAATCCCTGTGTGCACCAAAACCATTTTCCAACAGAGTGAAAAGAAAACCTACTGACTGGGAAAGAACATTTGGAAATACTATTTCAGACAACAATTTCCTATCAAAAATTTACAGAATCCTACAAGAAAAAGACTGATAACCCAATTACAAAATGGGTAAAAGACATGGAAAGACCTTTCACAGAGGAAGATATTCAGACATATGAAAATATGCTCAAAACCACTGGCAGTAAAAAAAGTTGCAAATCAAAAAAACCACAATGAAATACTGTCTCACCCCAGTAGCAGTGGCAAATTTTAACAGAATAGCAAGTAATAAATGTTGGAGAGGATGTGGAGAGATAGGAACTCTTATACACTGTTGGTGGGATCTCTTATATTTATACAACTGTTGTATACTATACCAACACTCTGGATTTCCTCAAAAAGCAGAACACAGAAATTTCATATAATTCATCTATTCCACTGCCAGGAATATACCCTGAGAACATTAGAAATGAGGCACAAATGGAGGTTTGTACAGCAATATTCACAGCAGCATTATTCGCAATTGCAAGAACATGGAAACAGCCCAAATGTCCAACCACAATTGAATGGATTGATAATTTGTGGTGCGTTTACAGTGGAATACTACTCAGCATACAGGAGAAATGATTTTGAAAATTACTACATAATTTGGGAGAGACTAGAAAGCATTATGCTAAATGAACTCAGTCCTGTAAGGACAAATTCGGTATTTATTATTATTGTAGAAATAGATAATAAGTTAAACATGTACGGGGATCCAAAGGAGGGAGGGAGGGTAGGAGCAGAGGGGTAGGATGGGCAAGAGGGTAATTAGAGGATAGCACAATTTGTTGGGTAGAGGAGGGGTGGGTAAAAGAAATGAGGAAGATCCAGAGTGAAAAACAATATATATTGACATTGTTATCAAAATAGGACAAAACAATTTTATTTTAAAAAACCAAGTTGATAGGTAGTGAACACTGTATTAGAACACACACACATATATAAGAGATATATGGACTGTATAACAGTCCAGAATAAGAGGTACATTGCAAAGAAGACTGGGGGAGGGAGAGGGGAAAGGGGAGGAGGGAGGAAAATGTACAACCATGAATGACTGAAAAATCCAACTTTTCTGTAATTTTTGTCAAAATCACAATTAAAATAAAAAAAATTTTAAAAATAAAGAAAAGGAAAAAATAATAACCTGACAGAGTGTGAAAATTATCACACAATGTCACTAATATCACATGCAGGCAAAGACCTTCAGAAGATTGTCCAAAAATGACCAAAACATTAAATTTCAGAGAACTACAAGAAACACAAGCCGATTTTAGAAGAGGCTGTGGCACTAGAGGCATTATCAGCAATGTCAGACGGATCTTGGCTGAACACAGAGAGTATTAGAGAAATGTCTATTTATGTTTCATTGACTGTGCAAAGCATTTGACTATGTGGATCACAATAAATTGGAGCTAACCTTGAGAAGAATGGGAATCCCAGGATAATCATGTGAAACTTGTACTTGGACCAAGAAGCAGTGGTCAGAACAGAACAAGGAAATACTGCATGATTCAAGATCAGGAAAGGAGTGGATCAGGGATGCATCCTGTCTCCATACCTTTTCAATCTGTATGGAACAGATTGTTCAGGAAGCTGAACTTTATGAGGGAAAATGTGGCATCAGGATTAGGGGAAGAGTCATCAATAAACTACTTATGTGGGTGACACAACCTTGCTTGATGAGACTCAGGAGAACCTAAAGTGTTTGCTGCAGAAGTTCAAGGACTGTAGTCTTCAATATGGATTGAAGATCAACAACAAGAAGACAAAGATTCTCACTAATGGTCCACTTGGCATCACTAAGATTGGTGGAGAAGAGATTGAGATTGTCCACAATTTCAGCTTGTCTGGTTCCACAGTTAACACTTTTAACACCAGCTCTCAGAAGATCAAAAGATGAATTTTGTTGGGGAAAATCTTCTGTCAGGGACCTCTCCAAAGTTCTAAAGAAAAATGATACAGTGTAGAGACTAAAATGTACCTGATTCACATCATGATGCTTTGCAAAGTCTTGAATATACCATGGACCACCAAGAGAACAAACAGGTCTGTCTTGGTGAAACAAAGCTGCTCCTTGGAGGAAGGGATTTCAAAACTCCATCTCACATACTTCGGGCACATGGTCAAGAGAGATCAGTCCTTGGAAAATGACACCATGCTCCAAAGGGTGGAGGGAAAGCACAGGAGAGGAAGACCCTGGATGAGATGGATTGACACAGTAATAGAAATAATGGAGTTAGGTGTGTTAGAGACAGTGAGTCTGGCTCAAAACAGGGCAGAGTTCAGAGCTATTATATATAGGGTCGTTATGAGTCACAGGTGACTCAATGGCACACAACAACCGTAACAATACGCTTCTCTGCCAAGTCCAATTTTTCTGTGGATGTAGTTTTGTTCTTTATATTAGACCATATTTGTTGTTTGTTGTTGAATATACTGTTGAGTTGAAACTCACCCATAGGTGACCCTGCAGAGATTTCTCACCACTTCCTGATTTCTACTGGACTTGAAATGGAGGCTGAGCTTCCAAGTACTCCTTAGAAGGCTAGTTAACATCCTTTCTTACTATTCAGTCAGAGAATAGTTATTGAATGTATGTTGCTTTTCAGACTTGGTTTAAGCTCTAACATGAGTACCACAGTCACTTCTAAAAAAGTATAAAGACAATGATACAGAAACAAGTAAGTAATTTTAGGTACAGACAAACATGCAGAAGAGACATGTTTGTAGAAGTTGCTTCCCCATCCCACCTACACTAAGATTGATGCTTCAAAAAAATATTCTTTCCTGTAAGTATTCTCCTGACATTGAACTTCAGAAAAAAAGAAAGAAACAAAATCCACTGAGATAGAGCTGATTCCTACTCAGAGCAAGCCTGCAAGAATGAAGTGGAACTTACAGTGTTTTCAAGGCTATAATGTAGAAGATATCCATATTTGCTCCAATTATAATGAAAGGTAGCACACTAGAATTGGAATTTACTAAACAATATCAATAATATCAGCCACAAGAAAAATCTTGCTGAAGATTATAAAAACTGACTGAAACAGTATATCAGAAAGGAAATTCAAGCTGGATTCAGAAATGTCCGTGGGATGAATGATATCATTGTTCATGTCTGATAAATATTGGTTGGAACCATAGAACATCAGAAAGTTGTTTGGGTATGCAAAGTTTTTTTTTTATCATAATATATTATAGAAAACATTAGAAGAAGGGAAATTCCAGAACACTTAAGGTGCTCGCGCTAAACTTGCACATTTACCAAGAAGCCATTGAATATACTATGGAATATTGAACAAACAATGGACTGACAAAAGAACAAACAAATCTTGTTTCAAGGAAAGTGCAACCAGGGTTCTCCTTAGAGACAAGAAGGTTGAAACTTTCTCCCACATACTTTAGGCACGTTAGCAGGAGAGACCCTTCCTTAGGCAAAGGTATCATGCTGGGAAAGGTTGAAGGTCAGCACAAAATAGGAAGACCTTTAACTAGAGGGACTGACACAAAGATTGCACCAAGGTACATGAGGATGGCAAAGATCGCGATGACAGCACAGGGCTTGACAAGGTTTTGATCAGTCATTCCTAGGGAAATGATGAGTTATAGTAAACTCCATGGCACTCAACAATAGTAATCTTTATAAAAGCAGACTGTCATATATTTTTATCTCCTCGACAAGCAACGAAGGTGTTTCTTACTCAGAAGCTCAGCCTCCATTTCAAGTGGTGGCTGAATTTGAACCCCTAAACTTCTAGTTAGCAGCCACATGGTTAACCAATGCATAATCAGGGTTCCTTATTCAATATAAGTAGTATCTTTTTAAATTGTTGATCTTCTGTGCTATATAATGGATTCATGAAAGCAGGGATTCTTCCTAGATAACTAACTATATGCCTATTTGTTGCCTGGCCCATGTCAGATGCTTAGTAAATATTTGTCCAATAAATTACTATTACTCTTTTAATTTGAACTAGTTGAATAAGTTCTCAGCTGATTGGGTCGAAATAAAGGAATATATGGTGAGATAAAAAATGGAGTGAAAGAAAAAATAAAGACTTTATGAAATTTACAACTTTTCAAATAACTGAAGACTTATATAAGCTATCTTAAATTATTTACTACAAATTGCTATGTCTAATGATTATTACATTCTATATATTGCCTCTTGTAATATTTTATTATTTGCTCCTAGTTGCTGAGTTTATGGCTGTGTGTGTGTGTGTATGTATGTTTTAAGAAAGCTAGGTCAATAGCTGGAACATTATATCTATAGGGAGATTTTAAAAATTCAAACAGGATTCAAAAGAGGTCATAGAATAAAGGTTATTATTGCTAATCCCAGATGAATATTAGTTGAAAGAAGAGAATGTCATAAAGATGCTTATTTGTGTTTTATTGACCATGAAAAGGAACTTGGCTGTGTGGATCATAATAAATTGTGGATAACATAAGAAAAAAATGGGAATCCCAGAACACCTAATAGTGCTTATGCAAAACATATATAGAGAGCAATAATCAGTTTTCTGAACAGAACAAAAAAATAGTTTAAAATCAGGAAAAATGTGTGTCAAGATGGAATCCTTTCTCCATACTATTCAATCTGTGTGCTAAAGAAATAATTTGAGAAGTTGAACTATATAAAGAAGAATATAGTATCAGGCAGGACTAGAGGAAGATTCATCAGCAACTTGTATTATGTAGATGACAAAACCTTGATCACAGAAACTGAAGATGACTTTAAGTACTTACTTTTTAATACAGATTGAATGTCACCATCAAGAAAACAAATATCCTCATCACTAGAAAAATAGACAACATCACCACAGATGGAGAAAAGATTGAAATTGTCAATGACAATTTTTCTTTGATCTGTAAACAACATCCATAGAAGCAACAGTCAAGAAATTAAAATATGTTACACTGGGAAAAATTTTAGTCAAGGTCCTCTTTGTGCTAACAAGCAAGAATCCCAATTTGCACTTAATCCAAGCTACGGTATTTTTTTTTTTTTTTGCTATGGTATTTTTCAATTGCTTCCTGTGTATCTGAAAGTTGGACAATTAATAAGAAAGATTAGGGAAGAATCAATACTTCTGAATTGTGATGTTGGAGAAGAGAACTGAATATTGCATGGACTGCCAAAAGAACAAATCTGTCCTGGAGAATGAGCAACCAAGGTGTTTCCTAGAGGCAAAGTCAGTGAAAGTTTTTCTCACCTATGTTGGGCGTGTTATCAGGAAGTGTTCATTCTTCTAAGTGCCATTTGCTGTACAGAGGTAACTCGTGGTTGTTGTGATGCTAAACACTGTGACACTCATGTGCCAAATGTGATAATGTTTACCCATGGTGGATAGTGTTTGGTGGAATTTCTCAATTAAAACAACCTTGGAAGCAGGAGTGGCATCCACTTCCAAAATGGCTTGTCTCCAGGAACTCTATGAGCATGGAAAAACAACTAAAGTAATACAAGTGTTCAGGTCTTTTTTTTTTTTTAATTTAGGTTGTTTATTTTTCTTTTTTTTT
>NW_006399907.1:269578-272561 GCF_000299155.1 Elephantulus edwardii | reverse complement strand
CAGGTGCCCTCTCACAATAGCCCCTGCTCCAGCAGGGTCCTGGATCCAACGGGATCCGAAAAGTCAAGGTCAAGTTCCCACCCACTCACTAGCCTCTAGCTGGTCTGCAGAGTTCACAGAAGCCAGCTGGCTGGCTCGTTTTGGGCAGTTGGTGTAGCCCAAGAGAGCTCAGCCAAATTCAGGTCTTTCATTCATAGGGTCACTCTACGTCGTCTACAACTCGACAGCACTTAACAACAACAGCAATGTTGGGCATTTTATCAGGAAGGATTCATCCTTGGAAAAAGATGTCTTAACTTGGAAAGGTGGAGGGTCAGGTGAAAAGAAGATAGCTCTGAACTATATGGATTGACATAGTGACTGTTACAATAGGCTTTAGCACGAGATTATGATGATGGTTTGGAATTGAGTAAATTTCAGATCTGCAGTTCATAGGGTCACTATGAGTGATAGTTTGACATCACCTAACAACAACAGGTATATATCTAGAATATTTGAAAACTAGACCACAAACATGTATTTATATGTACGTATTTGTTACATTGTAATTCAGGATAGATCTTGAAATGGTCTATTTGACTATGAATGCAACAACATTCTTTCTCAATTGTTCACTCCTAGAAGTAGTAAATCATATGATTGTCTCATTCAAAGTGCCCAGTGTTAGCCTATGTCAGGTTGCTGATGCTTAGAATGATGATCTTCATATGTTCTGTTTCAATTTTTTAAAACTACTCATTTTCCTACATTCATACTTGTACATTCCATGTTTCAATTATTAATGGATATTTACAGCTGTTTCTTCTCATTTTTTAACATCTTCCACTGTAGGATCCTACCTTCTAGTACTATGTCCAGCAGCACTCCTCTGAATTGTTCATAAAAACAATTAAATTAAGTTAAAAAGTAGATAACTAATCCTTCTTCTTAGTCTGTCTTAATCTGGAAGCTCTACTAAAATTTTTCCACCACGGCTGGGCTGATAGTATTAAAATACTGGTGGCATAGATTCTAGCACCATAATAACCAGAAAGCTACTTTAGTACCATAACTGACAGACAAGTACTGTACTGAGAAGAGCAATCTATGAACAAGCAAGATATACATACACAAATTATAAAGTAAGCATCACTATCCAAGTCCTTTCCCCCTACTCTTCCACCCCACCCAATATAGCAATTTGGTCAATAAATACTGCAGAGCCTGGCTGAGTGTACGGACATGTCCTGGTGAGGATGGATCGGATTCTGGTAGTGCCACCCTTTGTCTGCTTATTTCCGGGTGAAGATGGTACTCTGTCAGCTCCCTGGTGGACATGGCACTCGTATGGACTCCCAAAAGAACAGACAAACCTTGGAGAAAGCACAACCAGAGTGTCCTTTGGAGGCAAAAGGGGTGAAGCTTTGTTTCACACAATTTAGACATATTGTTAGGAGAGGCTGCTCCTTAGAAAGGGACATTATACTTGGAAAGATCGGTGAAGGTGTGAGGATTCTCAGTGAGGTGCATCTCTCAACAATGGGCTCAAGTGTGTTGAGGAATATAAGGATGGTACAGGATAGGACAGAGTTCCTATCTTTTCTTTAAAGGGTTGGTATGAGTCATACTCAACTAAATGGCACTTTACAGCAAAATATTTATTGCAGCATTATTTTTAATAGTCACAAGATGAAAACTTCCTAAATAGCCACCAGCAGATTAATGGATAAATAAAATGTGGTACATTCAAACTGAAGAAGAACAAGATAGGATTAAAATACTATAAGGAAGTAAAATAGATGATTTGTGGTGTTATTTCAGTTGAATAAACAAGAAAGTGGTTGAAATAGTAACAATCATTTTTTAAAATATATTCTTTCAATATCTTTTATTTGTTTTTACAAGTGTCTTTTTCCTTAAAGATACCTAGTGGTGTAATAGTTAAAAGCTTAGCTGTTAATTAAAGGTCGGTGATCAAATCCATCAGCAATCCAGCAGAGAAAAAGATCTGGCAGTCTGCTCCCATAAATATTTTAGCCTAGGGAACCCTGTGAGGCAGTTCTCTGTCCCAGAAGGTTGTTTTCTATGAATTGGAACGAAGCAGCACATGACAACATTTTTGGACGTTTATACTTATTAATCTGTTTTGGCAATGTGTAAGTCCTTCATGTCCTTCTAAGGGATGTTAAATGAGTACAGTATCTCTCCATCTTCAGGGTCTATACCTTGTCCACTCATAGTTAACATGAGAAGGCCAAGTAAATCACAAAAAGTACCAGCCAGAATTAAAATTGGATTGACTTTTATATGGTTGGTTTTGATTTAATCGTTCATCTCATCCTAAAACAAAGTATTTGGTTACATTATTTTTCCCTGTTGAGCATGAGAGGAACTTTTGGGGAGATTTTGAACTCCAAGCCCTTTATTATTTTATTCGTAAATTCATCCTTACAATAGCCTCTGCTTTTACTGTGGTAACTTAGGGTGTGTCAGAGTTTCTGATAGAAACATTAGCCTTCGGAAAACCTTGTCACACAGAGAATCCACAAGAATAACTGAATTATAACTTTCTCTAGAAAATATTGAGATTTTTAATTACCATGACTCCTTAGTAAATTTATCTTAAAAATGGCAAAATGTACTGAGGCATATGCCTGTATTTTGCAATGAGTACATTATCCTCCTGTGGAAATAGTTGCAGACAAGATACATCACAGTGCTATGGAAAATCCTAGGGTTTAGAATGAAATGTCAGTAAGTCAGGATAGTCATGTTCAATGGTGTACTGTACTCTTCCTTGTTTAATCCCAATTTTATTGACCCTCCAATTTCTAATCTAGAAGTTTTATTTATCCCTTCAGTTCCAGTGCAATGAAGGACACACTTGTTTTGTTGTTATTGGTGGTCTGTGGAAGGAACCGCTGGAGAAGCTCAATATCAGCTGTGAAAACTAGGCCGGGGGCTGATTGTGGAACAGACCACCAATTACTCATATGCAAGTTCA
>NW_006399907.1:249773-267743 GCF_000299155.1 Elephantulus edwardii | reverse complement strand
CCAGGAGGGACGGGTCCTTGGAGAGGGACATCATGCTTGGGAGGGTGGAGGGACGGCGCAGGAGGGGAAGACCCTCTATGAGATGGATTGATTCCGTGACTGGGGTAATCGGGATGGGTGTGTCAGAGGCGGTGCCATTGGCGCAGGATAGAGCAGGGTTTAGGGTTGTTGGGCATAGGGTCACTAGGAGTCGGAAACGACTCGACGTCACATAACAACAACAACAACAACAACAACAACAACCATTTTATATCTTTTGTAGACACTTTCTCTTGTAGAAACAAATTTAGGTGTAAAAATCCTTCTTTCACAGATAACTTTCCCCCTTAGTTCTCAACTATCTAAGTGCATCTCGTATTTCTCTGTCTACATTTTATTCAATAGCTTTAAGTATCAGTAAAACAGGGAATGGCAACTAATGGGGAATTAGTGGATGGGAGCCTGGAAAAATGTCTAGTTGATGAATCTGTAAATATGTGTTAGGGAAGCTTTGCAAAGACATTGAAGTTCTAAAGGATTTTTCAAAAAGAAGAGAAAAGAGAAGGAAAAAATAGACAAATCATAATTACATGTGTCAGCCATGGAAAAGCCCGTACAGCTTGCCATTGGCAGAACTTGTAAGAGAAGGTTTCCCAAATGTAGAAGACTATAAAACAAAAACTTCTTTCTCCATGATAACTATTTGAAGTTCTAATTCTCTGGGCCTGACAAATTTATTATGAAAACCAAATTCAATTCCCTTAAGGAGCAAGGAAAAAAACCCATACACCGTTACTTCCTATTGCATAAAGTTGTAAGATTATTTGTTCCTTGGGTAGTATTGTCCTCTTCTGGGTTACATAATTCTGTCTTGGCATTTCAAACGGAAACATCTTGCCCTTGACGCGTTTTAGAATTTGGAACTACCTGTGAAAACACGAATCACTTCATTTTTTTCCATCCAAAAAGTCCCTTAACACGGCACTTAACAACAACAACAACAAGTCCCTAAACACAAACTGATGAACTCTCAGGTAACTTTAGTTTAGAGTTTGTAGACTAGCATTTCCATGGCCAAGATGTGCATTCAAAGTGTTTGAGCTGCCAGAAAAAACACAGCTGTTAGTCTATATCACAGGCAATCTGTATGCTATCTTTTAGGCTGGAAAGGTCACAAATTGGGCTGAGGGTTAGAGGCAACTTGTGGAAGAACAAGATGCATTATTGGAAGGGCACCTTCCCAAAGTGAAAACACTCTTGCAACCCAAATATTAATGCTAACTGAAAAGACAAGACTTTTTGAATGACTGTGATAAAATGCCCTCCATAGTCTTCCACTGGCCAAAAAGTTTTCTTCCAATTTTCAATTCTCCTCTTAATAAACGTTTTTATGTCTTTTCTTAGGTATTATTTAAAGGATTATGATGGCTCAGAAATAGCTGGAGAAGCTCTCTTGGGGTCAGAATGAATGTGACAGAGACTGTTATATCTGATATTTCCATAGACAAAACTGAATTGTTGGCACATTCTGAGTTTGGAAAGCATGAGTTTCAAGCTCTGCTAATATTTAGTGGTATCAGTTTTACTTTAATTCCTGCCCTGATGATGTGACAGAATAAAATGGGACATTATTAAAATTTTCCAGTTGTACTTTAGAAATATGTCATCTGCATAACACAGATTGTTGATAAATCTTCCTCCAATCCTGACGTCACATTTCTCCTCATAGAGTACAGCCTCCTGGATAATCTGCATATAGTTTGAAAAGGTACGGAGATAAGACACATCCTGGTGTACACCTTTCTTATTTTGAACGATGAAGTGATTTCTTGCTCTACTCTCTGCTGATGTGCTGTTCCAGCAGTTTTTGGATACTTTTCCTCAGAATCTTGCTTGCATGTAATATTAATAATACTGTTTGATTAAAACCACTCTCTGTTGGATCACCTTTCTTTGGAATGGGAACAAATATAGGTCTATTCCAGTCAGTTGGCCAAGTGGTTGTCCTCCAGATTTCTTGGCACAACTAAAGAGACCTGAAGTGCTTACTGCAGAAGGTCAAGGACCACAGCCTACAATATGAATTGAAGTTCAACATCAAGAAAACAAAGAGTCTCACCACTGGGCCAATTGGCAGCACCATGATAGATTGTGATAAGATTGAGATTGTTAATAGTTTTAGTTTGCTTGGCTCCACAATCAAAACTCTTGGTACCAGCATCCAGGAAATTAAAAGATGAATTGCATTGGGAAAGTCTGCTGTCAGAGACCTCTCCAAAGTACTGAAAAGAAACAATGTCAGTATGGAGATTAAGGTGTTCCTGATACAGGTCAGTCATTGTAATTACTTATTGTGCATCAGAAAGCTGGACAATGACTAGGGATGATAAAAGGAGAGTTGATGCCTTTGAGTTGTGGTGCTGGAGAAGGGTATTGAATATACCATGGACTGCTAGGAAAACAAACAGATTTGTCCTGGAAAGGGTTAAACTGGGTGGCTCCTTGGAGGCAAGGAATCTGAGGCTCCGTCTAACATACTTTGGACATGTTGCGAGGAGAGACCGGTCCTTAGAGAGGAACATCATGCTTGGGAGGGTGGAGATACATCACAAGAGAGGAAGACCCTCAATGAAATGGGTTGATCATAGGGGTAGGTGTGTCAGAGTCAGTGAGACTGGCTCAGGGTACGCAGGGCAGGCTTCAGAGCTGTGCACAGGTTGCTATGAGTCACAGGCGACTCGACAGCACATCATAACAGCAACAACAACGTTGGAAATGCTCTGAGATACTGGCAAGCTGCATAAGTAATTAAGCATTCAGTTTCTGAAAAATCAGAAAACATCTTTGGATCCTCTCAGTCTATTTTTATTGTTAGAGTATATGCTTGTATATATAATACCTCCAAGGGTTAGTTCAAATTTGGACAGTGTGACTGCTGTAGATATAAGAAAAGTTTTGGATTATGTATAATTTCCTATACATGAAATCTAACTCCAACCTTTCCCCACCACTGATGCAAGCTGCCAGCAGGTCAGAATGCTTTCATGAGAAATCCTCTCCTAGATTTCACAGAAGCCTCTTAATAAAACACATTGGTCATTCCTATTCTATTTACATGCAACATTTATGGAGTATATCTAAATTTTAGGGAATCTCAAAGGTTGTTGTTGAGTACCATCAAGTTGAAATTGACTCATAACTGACTCTCCAGAGGGCTTTCAAAGGAAGTAAACCACACAGGAGGAGATGATCCATCTTTCTCCCAGGGAGCAACTGCTGGATTTGAACTGCATGTCTCTGGGTTGGGAATACAACTCCTTACCACTAAGCCACCAGCACTCCTTGGTGAGTATTTTCAACATATACTGAGTATATCTGGATTTTAGGGAGCTCTGGTGGCCTAATGGTAAGGAATTGCACTGCTAAACAAAGGCAGGTGACTCAAAGTCCTAAGTTGCTCCATGGAAGAAAGATGGACAATCTCTTCCATATGATTTCTAGTCTCTGAAAACTTGCTAGAAGGTCAGCTATGTGTTCGTTCTGACATATACCATTTTGATTAATTACAACAGTTCTTACTTTTTCAGGGGAACAAATGAGTCTAGAGAATTTAAGTAACTTGACAAAAGTAATAGAACTAGTAAATGGTGTACCAAGATGTGAATTCATGTGTTCTGAAACAATTTTTAAGCACCAGCAATCACTTTGAGGTATCTCAAAGTAACAGGGGAGAGCATACATATCATAAAGGACACTATGCATTTGCTTAGTCCATGAGACGAGTAATGGAGTATGTCCATCTAAGGATCTACTGGTATTATCAAGTATCTTTTTGAACTTTCCCCATGACATAGAAATCTACTGGTGGTGATGATAAAAAAAAAATCTGACCAGAAATCAACAATGTGAAAGTGATGTTCCACTTCAGAAAATGTACAAATATATTTTTTAAAAAATTGCAATACATTTATTAAAATTACATAAGGATTTAAGTATTCAAATTTTTAATTTAAATTCATTTTTTCATATTACTTTAATAGGATTACCATAAATGAGTGTCTCTGCTTAACAAAAGTTTATTTTTTTATACTTTCTCATTCACTTTAATTGACCAAGAGTCATAACCGACTCATAACTGACCCTCCAGAGGGTGTGCAGAGGCTGTAAATCACATGGAAGTGTTTGCCTACCTTTCTTCTGTAGAATGGCTACTGGATTTAAACTGTCAAAGAGCCACCACCTTTAGGTTCACTGTTTAATTCTCTACTGACTATCCCACCAGAGTGTCACACAGCTGAGGATGCTAAGAGTCTGAATTTAGAGCATTAGCCTTGAGAAACAATGTCTGTCTGATCCAGTGTAGAGGGCAGGGGGGAAATCTCAGCTTTCCTTGGAGATTGCTATGTTGTTACCTGTCATTCACGCCTCTCTGTGTATAATCTGCTCTTTTTATATCTTGGAAATTAGTAGGTTTAAAACATATACTATACACAATCACTCTGAAAGTCAGTTTGGCATTTCCTCAAAAAGCAGAACATAGAAATTCCCTATGACCCAGCTATTCCATTGCTAAGAATATACCCAAAGGAAACTAGAACTTAGACACAAACAGATTTGTACGCCAACATTCATAGCACTGTTATTCACAATCACAAGAATATGCAAATAGCCCTTATGTCCAACTATGATTGAATGGATTGAGAAGTGTGGTGCATTCACATGATGGAATACTACACAGCACTCAGAAGCAACAATTTGGAACATTACTACATAATTTGAGAGAGACTGACGAGCATTCTGCTGAGTGAACTAACTCACTCCCATAAGGACAAATACTGCATAAGACCATTATTGAAAAAATAGAAGGATAATTAATAAAACATGTATGGGGATCTAAGGGGGGAAGGTGGGAGTAGAAAGATGAGGATGGGCAGGAGGAAACCATAGAATTGCACAATTTGGTAGGTGAAGGGAGGCAGGGTCAAGGAAATGGGAAAGCTATTCCGGGAATCTGGAAAAATAGCAAAGTTGTGAACATAGTTCATTGATAATTAATTTTATAAAATACAATGAATGGGAATGATTTTATGAAACGCAATGTGAGAGAAGAATAACGTGAAACACTATATATATGAACTTGGTATGCAAACTAACATAAAATAAAAAGGAAAAATCTTACATTGAGGCATTTTCATTAGCATAATAAAGAAAACTTTATTCCCAAATGTAGTTACCATGTATGTATTGTTTGTTTGGGTTTTTTTTTTTTAATTCATTCATTCATTCACTATTGCACATTTTCCTCCTTCCCCTGCTAGGAGAAATCACTCATTATGCTTATAAAATAACTGGTTTCAAAGAATTAAAATAATCAAATACTAAATCAGGGACCATGCTAAATTTGTACCTGTACAAATATTTAAATAAATATGAAATACAAAAAGTTCTGTTATTCCATAGTGCTAGGTTGTAATCAGTATCTAACATTTACATTCCCTGATTTAGCATTTGATGATTGTAACTTTTTGGAACCAGTTATGTTATAAGTGTAATGAGTGACTTTCTCCTGGGATGTTTCTATTTTCAGGATATAAGTAATGTATAAATTCTCCTCTGGAAGTTGCACTGTCATTTTAACTTAATTCACTCTATGGTGGCCCAAACCTCAGACAAACTCAAACTCATCACCATCAAGTTGGAACCAATTTATAATAGGTGACCGTTTTAGAGGCTGTAAATTGAATGCATGGGAGGAGACTGACCATCTTTCCTCCAGGGAGCCACTGGTGAATTCAACTTGCCAGAGAACCACTACCTTTGAGTGAACAGTACAGCTCTCTATGGACTCCACCAGCTGAATTTTCTGATTCTCAGAGCCTTCTAAACAAAATATCACTGAACTGTTGAATATAAAGGTGGACTTAGATAATGATTACTCTCAGAGTTGTCCTCACTGGCATATGTTTTATTCTAATAGCAATAAAGCTCTGTGGCCTAGTGGTAAGAAACTGCATTGCAATCGCAGAGGCCCATGGCTCAAGGTCACCAGCTGCCCCTGAAAGCTCGCTAGAAGGTCAGCTGTGAGTCAATTCTTACTAGATTGTACACACAACAACAATAAAACAATAGAACTCTTATACTTTTTTGCTTGGTCATTCAAAATTCGAAGTTGGTGGATTTCAAAGAGAAACCTATGTTGAATTTCTCTTGAAAATTAGGATAATTAGTACTGGGCCCTCATTGCTGCATGAAAGTGATCAGTTATGTGGCTCAACATAAGAAAAACAATCAATGTAATTAATTCACCATATTAACAAAGTAAGTAATAAGAACCATATAATCTTAGCAAATGGTGTAGAAAAGACATTTGCAAAATCTTACACCTCTTCCTGATTAAGACACCCAAAAAATCGGAATAGAAAGGAATTTCCTCAACATAGTGAAAAGCATATATAAAAAACCAAGAGTCAACATCAATCTCAATGGAAAAAGACTAAAAGCCATTTTCCTTCCAAACAGAGACCAGACAAGGATGCCCACTGTCACCACTTCTGTTCAATATTCTCTTGGAAGCGTTTGTTAGGGCAGTATGACAAGAGAAGGAAATAAAAGGCATCCAGATCACCAAAGAGATGGCTCGGGTATTGCTATATGTAGATGATATTACAGTCTTCACAGAAAACCCCAAAGACTTAACCAAATAAACCCAACAATGCAACAAAAACCTGTAAGCTGTTGTTGTTGTTAGAACACTTTGCCACAAATGACAGCTGTAGCCTTCCCACACATTTTAATTGATAAAAAAGGAACATAATTTGTATGAAGTGTACTAATGCATTTATTTGTTAATTATTCAGTAATACATCAAAAAAAGATGTAACATTCCAGATGACATATCAATTGGTTTTTTGTGCCGTCAAGAGTTTTCATGAAAAAACTTTGACAAAATGTGATAATTTTCACTTCCAAACATAGGACTGTCTCTCAATTTCATATGGCAGTCATAAACAATTGAAAAAAATGTTTCTAATCACGGTCGTCAATTTAAAGGTGTGCAGCAATGTGTTAAGTGCCATCAAGTCATAGGCAACTCATAGCGACCCTATGAACAAAATAATTGCATAGCTTGGACAACTCCAAGTTCATAGAACTTCCAGAAGCAAGTTATTTCAGAAGTGGATGCCACTCCTGCTTCCCAGTTTGTTTTAATGGAGGAGCTCCACCAAAAACTGTCCACCATGGGTGACTATTATCACATTTGACACATCAGGGTCACAGTGTGCAGCATCACAGCAACCACTATTAACCTCTGTACAGCAAATGGACAGACCTGTGCTATACCACCTGGAAGAATGTTTGACCAAAAACAATTAAAACCAGGCCTGGGGGACGCAGAATAAAATCACTCACCTTTGGCTTGGTAGCATCACTTTCTGTCCACTAGGCCAACTGAGCTCTCTCTATGTTGTTGTTGTTAAGTGCCGTTGAGTCACAGGTGACTCATAGTGGTCCTATGAATGAAATACCTGAACACTTGTATCAAATGCTGTTAGAGCTAGTAGGTCAATTTAGTAGAGTGGAAGGATATAAGATAAATAGCCAAAACTCAATCGGATTCCTCTACAATAACAAAGAGAACTCAGAGAAGGAAACCAAGAAAGCAATGCAATTGACAAAAGCCAACCACAAATTAAGATACTTGGGAGTGAACCTAATGAAAGATACAAAAGACCTACACAAAGAAAACTACATAACATTTCTGCAATACACAATAAAAGACCTAAGAAAATGGAAAAATACGCCCTGTTCATTAATAGGAAGACTCAACAGTGTGAAAATGACAATCCTATCAAAAGCAGTCTACATGTTCAAGTTAATCCCAATACAGATACCAAATTCATTTTTCAAGGAGGTTGAAAGGGAAATTGTCAAGTTTATTTCGAGAGGCAAGAGACCTTGAATAAGCAAAATACTTCTGAGAAACAAATATTAGTTGGGAGGCATAGTAGTCCCTGACCTCAAAACCTACTACATAGCATTAGTAACCAAAACAGCATGTACTGGCACAATAAGGCACATAGGCCAATGGAACAGAATAGAGAACCCAGAAATAGACCCAGCTATCTAAGGTTAACTGATATTTGACAAGGAAATAAAACCTATCAAATGGGAAAATGACAACCTTTTCAATGATGATGGCAAAACTGGACTGTTACCGGCAAAAAGCTGAAACAGGATCCATATCTCACACCATACACAAAAATCAACACTGTGTGGATCAGAGATCTGAGAGTAAAGTCCAAAAAACCACAAAGTTCATAAAGGATGACTGGGATCAACCTTAGAAGGCCTAGTCTACGGTATAAAGAGCCTGCCAATTACAGCAAGAAATTCACAATCTGGAGGGGATAAAATTGATGATTGGGACCTTCTAACGATTATATCCCTGTGTGCATAATATTTTTTCTTTTTTTTTTTTTTGCATTTGTCAGTTGTCTCTACTTTCTTTTTTTTTTTAAATTAAATTTTATTAGTTTTAATGAACATTTACAGAGATTTTGGGTTTTCATTCATTCATTGTTGCACTGTTTTCTCCACCCTCATCCCCAGTTCGTTCTTCTCCCCCCCTCCAATGTCTGTTTTAATTGTCCAATTGCCACAGTGCTTGTCAAAGCCAGTTCTGATTAATCTCCTTTGTCAGTGTGTCCCTTGCCATTCCCTATCACTCCTCCCTGAGAGAGACTTCACCCTGATTCATAAGGAAAAGGAGATGGCATATTCTCTTAGCTACTTCCTGCTGAAAAGGGACGCTGTGGGTTTCAGGGTGAAGGTCTTCTCTCACTACTCTAAAGGGCCCCTTTGGCAGTAGGAAACACATAGACTATACTTTTTCCAAGAGTGAAAAGAAAATATACTGACTGGAAACAAACATTTGTCAATACCATATCAGACAAGAGTCTCATTAACAAAAGTTTATAGAATAATCGTGGGCTTCCATAAGAAAAATGGCAAAATATATGGAAAGAGTTTTCACAAAGGAAGATATTCAAATGGCCAACAGATAGATGAAGAAATGCTCTAAATCACTGGCAATCAGAGAGATGCAAATCAAAACCATAATGAGATACCAGCTCACTCCAGTAGCCATGGTAAAGTTTAACAGGACAGCAAGTAATGAATGTTGGAAAGGATGTGGCGAGATAGGAATTCTTAGTGGGACTGTAAAATGGTACAACCATTCTGGAAGACAGCTTGACACTTCCTTAAAAAGCTGAACATAGAAATTCCATATGACCCAGCTATTCCATTGCTTGGAATATACCCCAATAAAATAAAATGATGCCTCTTAGTTACGGTGTTTGGAAGCAGGAGTGGTATCCACTTCCTAAACAACATGCTTCCAGAAACTCTATGAACTTTGATAAATGTTGATAGTTATAGAGAGGCTTCAGGCTTTTGTTCATAGGGTCGCTAGGAGTCATGCTTGACTCTAAGGCAATCAACAGCAACAATAGTTGTGGTGTTGGAGAAACATTCTGAATATTCTATAGAATGCAAAAAGAACTAACGGATACATCATGGAGAAATGGAGCCAGAGCAAAATCTTGCAGGCAATTATTTAAAAATCGCTGGAACAGTACATCTACAAGTAACTGTCTGAAAATCAAACCGGATTAAGATAAGGCTATGATATCATTGCTGATATTAGATAAATCTTGGCTGAAAGCAGGGAATAACAGAAAGATGTTTATTTGTATTTTATTGACTCTGCAAAGGCATTTGACTGTACGAATCATAAGAAATTATGGCTAACTAACATTTTGAAGAAAGGGAATTCAAGAATACTTAATTGTGCTCATGAAAACCCTATACATACCAAGAAACACTTGTGTAAACAGAACAAAGGAATACTGTACGATTCAAAATCAGGAAAGATACACAGCAGGACTATCCTTTCTCAATATGTACACAGTATGCTGAGCAAGAATTCGAGAAGCTAGACTGTGTGAAACAGAACAGGAATCAGGATTGAAGGAAGGCTCATCAACAACCTGTGTTATGACACAGTCATATTTACATAAAGTGAAGAAGACTTGACTTTACACTTACTACAGAAGGTTGGAGACTATGGCCTTCAATATCGATCCATCTCAATATCAAGGAAGCAAAAGCCATCACCACTGGACCAATAGGAAACATCATTATGGAGAAAAGACTGAAGTCAACTACTTTTTTAAAAATTATACATAGTCAACACCCATAGAAACACCTGATTCATTAGAAGTAACTTTCTAGGCCTTTCTTTGAAGGAACCTCTGGGTGGACTTGAACTACCAATCTTTAGGTTACTAGCTGAGTGTGTTGGGTTTTTTTTTGCATCACTTACAACTTTTTTTTTAGATTTTTATTGTATTTTGGTTTGCACATAAAGTTCTTATTCATTATTTTCCACATTATCCTTAATTTACATTGCATTTCATACAATCATTCCCATTCATTATGTGAGTTTTTAAAAGAAAATTTTTATTTTATCCTCATTTACTTACAAAGTTCATAAACATTCTTTTTCACACCAGAGCTTTCCCATTTCCTTTACCTCCCATCCACACTCCTATACTCCCTCCACCCCTGGATTCTCATGCTCTTTCTACATTAATGCTCCTATACAATATTTATTCTTATCGAACTGATCTAGTTCACTTAGCATAATGCTTCCGAGTCCCTCTCAAGTTAGGTAGTGATTTACAAAATCATTGCTCCTGCATGCTGAATAGTACTCCATCATGGGAATGTACCATAATTTCTCAATCCATTTGGTTATGTTTGGATATTTGGGCTGCTTCTATGTGTTTGAGATGGTGAATAACACTGCTATGAAAACTGGTGTGCAAGTCTCCATTTGTGCCTCAGTTCTCTCTCTAGGGGTAATTGATTATGTTTTATAAAATTAATCACTACTGAACTGTGACCACTATTACCCAGTCTTTTCACATCTTTGCTAACCTATAACTTTTATTCTTTCTTTCTTTTTCTTGTCATTGTATAAGGATGGGCTCAGAACTGACCTTCCAATGGGTTTATAAACAAAAACAGAGGAGAAATAAAAAACCAAAATGAGTGTCAGAAGAGACTCTAAAAATTGTACTAGAGCATCAAGAAGCCAAAACAAAAGGAAAATATTGCTGAAGTAAAATAACTGAATGGAAGATTTCAAAGGGCAGCTTGAGAGGTCAAAGAAAAGTATTATAATGGGATGTGTAGAGGGAATAAAAAGGGAAGAATGTGCTCTGCATTTCTCAAGATGAGAGAACTGAAACACAAGTTGTTGTTGTGTACTGTAGAGTTGGAACTGACCCACAGCTGACCTTCTGGAATGTTTTCAGAGGCAGTTAATTGCATGAGAGGAGATTGTCAATCCTTCTCCCCAAAGTGGCTAGTTGCCTTGAACTGTGTGCCTTTGGGAATGCAGCACAGCTTCTTGCTTGTAGGCCATCAGAGTTCCATGAAAAACAAGCTGAGACAACTAAAAAACCTGAAGCCACAATATCGAAAAAATGCTATCTGCAATATATTTGAAAGTATCAAAAGGTGATGGAGGCAATCACTGTACCAACAACAACAAAAACAACAAAACAGACACTGAAAAGTTTCAGAACGTACCATATGAGCAGAAGCCAATGGTAATGAAGGAGGAAATGGAAGCTGCATTGAAGGCATTGGCAAAAAATAAGGTCCCAGGAATCAATGGGATACCAATTGAGTAGATTCAATTAATAGATGCAGCCTTCGATGCACTAACCAGTCTGTCTATGCCAGGAAATTTCGAGGATAGCTGTCCGGCTGATGGATTGGAAGAGGTCCCATTCCCAAGAAAGGTGATCCAACAGAATGTGGAAACGATTGAACAAGATCATTAATATCACATGCAAGCAAAATACTGCTGAAAAGAATTCAAAAGCTAGAGCAATACATAGATAGGAAACTGCCAGAAGTTCAAGCAGGATTTAAAAGAGGCCATGGCAGTAAGGATATCGTTGTGGATTTCAGATAGATCCTGGCTAAAAGTACAGAATACCAAAAGAATGTCTATTTGTATTTTATTGACTAAAGGCCTTTGATAATATGGATCATAACAAGTTGTGGCTAACATTGTGAAGAACGGGAATCCCAGAGCACTTACTTGTGCTTGTGTGAAACCTGTATCAGGAGATTATTGTGTGAACAGAGTAGGGGAACACTGTATGGTTTAAAATTAAGAAGGAAGTGTGTCAGGGTTGTATTCTCTCTCCACACCTATTCAATCTGTATGCTGCTTAAATTATTTGAGAAGCTAGACTCTATGAAGAAGAGTGTGAGTGTGGCATCGGGATCAGAGGGAGATTCACCAACAATCTTGCTTGCTGAAAGTGAGGAGACTTGAAGCACTTGTTTCAGAAGATCAAGGAATACAGCTTTCAATTAGTGTCTCAATGTTAAGAAAACAAAGATTCTTACCACTGTACTGAGAGGCAACATCATGATGGATTGAGAAGATATTGAAACTGTCAACAACTCTATCTTACTTGGAGCGACAGTTTACCAGCAGTCAAGAAATAAGGAGAATCATTGCACTGGGAAATCTGCAGTTGGGGACTTTTCCAAATAATTGAGGAGTAATGATGTCAGTTTGAGAACTAAGGTATGCCTGATTCAAGTTATAATCTTTTTGATCACTTGCTCTTCATATGAGAGCTAGACAATGAATAAGGATGAGAAAAGAAGAATTGATACCTTTGAGCTATAGTGTTGGAAAAAAGCACTGGACATCCCATGGACGGCCAAATATGTCTTGGAGAGGATGCGTCCGTTGTGCTCTTTGAAGTTATGGATGATGAAGCTTCACCTCACATACTTTGAGCATGTTGCTAGGAGGGGCTCTTCCATGGGAAAGGATATGATGCTACAAAGGGTGGAAGGTCGGTGAAGGAGAAGATGACCCTTGGCCAGGTGGATTGACACAGTGACTACTACAATGGGCTCTAGTGTTTCAGGAAATGCCAAGGTGGCATAGAATAGGATGGGGTTCAGGTCCATTATTCATAGGGTCGCTATGAATCATACATGACTCAACAGCATCTAACAACAGCTTATTATATGGTAGGATATTGTCCATTTGTCTCCCAAGGACCCACTGGTGGATTTGAACCACTATAGAGGCATGACTTTTGAGTTAGCAGTCTAACTTCCTATGAACTATACCACCAGAACCTCTTAATAGGCTCTATATTTCAGACTAGTATGCTATTAAATTCAAGAAAAATGTGACATTCGGATTAGAGAAAGATTCCTCAACAACCATTGTTATTAGATGGTGTAATCTTGCTTACTGAAAGTGAGGAGGACTTAAACCACTTGCTGTAGAATATTGAACACTATGTTCTTAATATGAATTGCATCTCAAAATCAAGAAAATGGAGATCTTGACCACTGGACCAATGGACAACATCATAATAGATGGGAGAAAGGACTGAGACTTTCAATGACTTCATCTTACTTGGATCCACAATCAATACACTTGATATCAGCAGTCAGGAGATTAGGAGATATATTACACTGGGAAAGTCTGTAGTAAGGGACCTCTCCAACTTATTAAGGAGTAATGATGCAGTTTGATCACTAAAGTGTGCCTGGTTTAGGTCATAGCCTTTTTGCTTACTTGCTATGCATCTGAGAGCTGGACAATGAATGAGGATGATAGAAGAATTGTTGCCTTTGAGCTCTGGTGTTTGAGAAGAGTACTGAAGATCCCAAGGACTGAAAAAAAAAACCAAACACCACCCAACAAAAAACAAACCAAAATAGAAATATCTGTCTTGAAGAAGGTACAGCCAGAGTGTTCCTTGGAAGAGGCAAAGATGAGGAAGCTTCATCTCATATACTTTGAGCATGTTGCTAGGAGAGGTTTTTCTTGGAGAAGGACATTATGTTTGGGAAGGTGGAAGGGAGGGGTGCTTAAAGAAAGGAAGATACTCGACTGGGTGGGTTGACACAGTGACTGATGCTATGGGCTTGAGTGTGTCAGAGATTGTGAGGACAGCACGAGCCAGGACATTGTTCAGAGTGGTTCTTCATAGGGTCTCTAGGAGTTGTACTTAACTGAATGACACCTAACAACAACAACAAAGTCTATCAAGGGAGCTCTAGTGCTTTAGTGGTAAGGAGTTGCACCATCAATCTAAAGGCATGTGTTCCACCAGCTGTTCTGTGGGAAAAGATGGGAGGTATCTTACCATGCAACTACTGTCTCTGAAAACCACCTGTAGTGTCAACTAAGACTCAGTTCCAACTCAATGGTTGACAATAACATGCACATATTATGATACCTTGACCATGGCTGGCACTTTATAAGGATTTTGGGGAAAAATTCATTTACGTCCTTAAGAATTGATATATTTCCCACTTGTTGCATGGGAAAAACGGTCTTGAGATTTTGTTAATTTCAATATATATATATATATATAATTTTTTTAAGCTGGGTTTAAAAGAGGCCATGGTACTAAGGATGCTATAGCTAATGTTAGATAGATCTTGGTTCAAAGTAGAGATTATCAGAGGAATGAGTATCTGTGTTTCATTGACTATGCAAAGGAATTTGACTGTGTGGCTCACAACAAACCGTGGGTGAATGAGGAGAATGGGAATCCCAGAACACTTGATTGTACTTATACAAAACATATGCTTGAACCAGGAGGCAGTTGTCAGAACAGAGCAAGCAAACACTGCTTGGTTCAAAATCGGGAAGGGTGTATACTAGGGATGTGTCCCATCTTCATACTTTTTCAATTTAAATGTAGAAATTATCATCCGGGAGGCTGGATTGTATGAAAAGGAATGTGGTATCAGGATTGAAGGAAGACTCATCAACAATCTGTGTTATGCAGATAACAGAACCTTGCTTGTTAAAACTGAGGAGGACCTGAAATGCTTGCTGCAGAAGTTCTGGGACAGCAACCTTCAATATGGATTGAAACTCAACATCAAGAAAACAAAGATTCTCACCACTGGGCTGTTTGGCAGCACTGTGATAGATGGTGAAGAGATTGAGATTGTAAACAGCTTTAATTTGTTTGCCTCCAAAATCAACACTCTTGATACCAGCAGCGAGGAAATAAAAAGGCAAATTGCATTGGGAAAGTCTGCTGTCAGGACCTCTCCAGATACTGAAAGAGCAATCAATTTGGAGACTAAGTTGTGCCTGATCCAGGCCGTAGTCTTTGCAATTGCTTGCTATGCATCAGAGAGCTGGACAATGACTAGGAATGATAGAAAAATAATTGATGCCTTAGAGCTGTAGTGCTGGAGAAGAGTGTTGACTATATCACAGACTTCCAGGAGAACAGGCAGATTTGTCCTTGAGAGGGTGAAACCATACCACTCCTTGGAGGCAAGAATTCTGAAGCTTCATCTGACTTTGGGCATGTTGCAAGGAAGGACCAGTCCTTTGAGTGGGACATCATGCTTGGACATCATACTAGGGAAATCAGAGTAGGTGTGTCAGAGACAGTAAAGTAGGCAGAGAATACAGCAGGTTTCAGGGCTATTGTCCATGGAATAGCTATGAGTTGCAGGTGACTTGATAGCATATAACAACAACAACTAGGCAATAGATTAAAACAGAATTTAAGCCCAGTAGGGAAAATATTTTCTATCAGAAATACATTAAATTATCCAGAGTAGTTGTTCGCTTCACTTATTGGGGGTTATAAAAAGAGCAGAAAATGAGACATGGTGACACAGAGCCATAAGCATCCCTCTGAAAGGGCCAGAGGGAGTGAGATTAGCACCACCTCTCACTGTCCCAGAGCAGAAATCACATAAAGAGCCCCAAACCCAACCCCAAAGTGCCTCTAGAGCCACATTACCAGCAAGAGGCTTGTTTTTTTCATTGTTGACTCATAGAGTGTGAAACTGAGAGTGGGGTTTATGAAGGAGGTAAGTTAGAGAATGGGGAAAGCAAAGAATATCACCCAATCCTAGTCCAGATTTAGTCCAGCAGTCCCAAAGAAGATAAAAAAGGCACGATTTCTCAATTAGTTAAAATCCAGGTTCAGTTCAGAAGCACAAATCCAAATCATCCAGCAAGGTTTGCCTCAAAGCAGTTGTAAGTCAGCTTCTCCTTCAATTATCCAGGAAGAATAGTAAAACTTTCAGCTGTGGCCTTTATCTCAGGGCTCCTCTGGTTATATTTTGTCATGGTTTCTCTACAAGAAAGCCACAATCTCTCTACCACCATCACCATGGTCTTGCCTTCAACAGGGTCTTTCCCTCACTAGGGTATCACTCCAGTTTTCCTCAAGTCTTATTTCTTGGTGTGGGAAGCACTCTATCTCTTGTCCTAGGCCCACAGCTATTGATGATTTTACAGACCATGTGTCTGTAGTTACGGTAGCTGAAGACTTGAGAGGGCTAACACAATCACTAGAAAAGACAACTTTTAAGCAAATATTGTGGGAGGAAAGGAGTTCATAAATCCTGTGGAACAGACTAAACTTTTTCCTGTGTTGATATTTTACCAAGGGCAGATTCTGAGATCTTGGCTATAATTATCTTGGATGGAACACCTGGGCTAGAGTAAACAGAAATCTGATTGTGTCAACAAATTATTTAATTAAGCAGAGTAGGTGGCAATGTGGAAGCAAAATTATAAATATAGAGGATAACGTGATTGAAAGTTTCAGCTGGGATGAAATGGAGAGTGAGAGGTGCAAGATAAAAATTATACCATCCTGGAACCAGAGTATGGGTTTGGTAAGTCTATGGGGTTGAGGAGGGTGAATGTGGGAGTGAGAAGGGAGAGAAAAAAACAGGAAACTAGATAAAGGAAATTACCCTATTGTAGAAAACATCTCTTGGGTTTAAGACATGAATGTAAAAGCAATTGCAATTGCGTTGTCATTCTAGATGAGCCAAAGGTCAGGAAAAGGACTGAAAGAGATTATAAAAAGGTCCCAGGACTTGTGTTATCAGCTTAAACGTGGCAACTACAATTAAAAGTGGAATTGAAATGCCTAAGAAGTATAAAAGCTTGACTTGAACAGATGGCCAGGCCTTCAGCTTACTAGACTGCTAAAACAGAATATATTTTCTATCTGATTCCAAGTTAACAAATATTAGGGCATTAAAATGCATGAGACATAGTGTATATGCCAGCTTGCCATGTTTTTATTATTGAGTAAACATTAGACTGCATGGAATGTATGCAAATTATCAGTAAGCAAGTGCTGAGTCAGGGGAGAACTGGAAGGTCAGCTGAATTTCTATTTCTTATAGAGAAGGCCGGTCAGTTATATCCTAAGGATCCTTAGTGGACATATTTCTAAGTGGTTGTCCACTTCCAAAAAGATTCTAAAGCTTGCTTGCATGGCACATTCTTTAAAGATTTAGTGGCCAAATATCTCAGCCTATTTTGTCTCCTATGTATTAATTTCCAAGGGCTTCTGTTAAGAAATAATTACTTTAAACAACAGAAATTTATTTTCTCATAGTTTCAAGAGTCAGTTCAGGTGTCACTGAGTCAGCTCCAAGTCATAGGTATTCCAAACACAACAGAAGGAAACCCAGACTTATCCTGCCCCATTCTTACAATCTGTTGTACTTAAAATCCATTGTTGCAGTCATTATCTTAATCCATTTCATTGAGATCCTTCCTTATTTTTTTGCTTAGCCTCCACTCTACCAGCTTATTTTCTTTCTCCAGGGACTGGCCACTCCCCTGATAACAGGCCAATGTTTTACAATCAACACTGCTACCTCTAGGTATTTTAACATTCTGGCTGCATTTGCTCCAATATAATTCTCAAATTCAATGCAATCAAGTTGGAAGCAATTCATAGCTTCATTGAGCTTCTGAGGCTGTAAATTGCAGGAGAGGAGATTGCCTGTTCCTCTTCAGCAGAGCTGATAGTGGATTCTAACTGCTAGAAAGGAGTAGTCTTTCTTCCTTCCTTCCTT
>NW_006399907.1:242715-244118 GCF_000299155.1 Elephantulus edwardii | reverse complement strand
AAATGGGACTGATATCAGGGTTGGGGTAAGACTGAGAAAAACTGGATAAATTTTGTATACTGCACTGAAACAGATGAGGGAGAGAATAATTTAAAAGCAATGTATGATAGGGTATTATGGTTATCACAAGAGTCCACAATTAAGGTTGCATAGTGGAATGTACTTGGAGTGGTGGGAGGGGTGTGGGGGGATTGTGTACCAGGGAGGTAGATTTTCTTTTACTTTTCAAAGAGAGGAGCTAACTGGGGTGGGGGAGGAGGGCTGGGTGAGGAGAGAAGTGTAGCAATGAATGAATCCAAAATCTCTGTATATGTTCATTAAAATCATTATAATAAAAAAATTACAAAAAAATGTATTTGTAATGAATAAACCATTAGTATTGCTAAATTCTACCATGTGATCTCTGGCATTGTTTCCAACACCAAAGGCATATTTTCCAATTACCTATCCTTCTTTGTTTCCAGCTTTCATATTCCCATTATTAGTGATTAACAAATGCATCTTGATTTTATATTTGGTAAAAGTATTTGTTTTCTTTATCATTTATATTATTTGCTGCAGAAAAATTTGAATAATGGTCTATTAACCAGTAGTCCTTATAGATGTGTGGATATTATTCTATCATTCACAGTGTTTGGTTCAGCATAGAATTTGAAAAGTTCTTTCTGAAGTGAATTCAACACCATTTCATTTCAAGCTGGCATTTCTTGCATAGTGACTATATAATTGTCCAATTTAAAATAGCCAATACCATTTCAGCTTATGTATTCTATTTTACTTTTTATGGATTTCAATTTTCCTATATTCATACTATGTACAGTCCACATTCCAATTATTGATGAATGAATCTTTTTCTTCTCATTTTGAGTTGTACCACATCAGCAAATGAAGAAGATCAAGAAAGTGTTATTGTATACACATCATTTAGGTACATTCCACTTTTAGGAGACAATTTTTCCATAGTCATATTTTGAGTATCTTCCAACCTGAAGGGTTCATCTTCCAACAGTTTATCAGATTATGCTCTGTTGCTATCATAATGTTTTTCATGGTTTTTCTTTCTTGTCTGTCTTAGCTGAAACCTTTTCTTTCTAAATATTAGTGATATAGCTTCCAGCTTCACACCACAGAAACCATCACAATATTACAACCTAACATGAGAAGAACGGGAATCCCAGAACATTTGATTGTTCTAATGCGAAACCTATACTTGGACCAGGAGGCAGTTGTCAGAACAGAGCAAGGGAACACTGCATGGTTCAAAATTGGGAAGAGCGTACGCGAGGGATGCATCCTATCTCCATACTTTTTCAACCTATATGCAGAACAGATTATCTGGGAGGCTGGGCTCTATGAGGACAAATGTGGGGTCAAGATTGGTGGACGATTTATCCACAATCTGC
>NW_006399907.1:237294-241075 GCF_000299155.1 Elephantulus edwardii | reverse complement strand
CTTCCTTCCTTCCTTTCTTTCTTTCTTTCTTTCTTTCTTTCTTTCTTTCTTTCTTTCTTTCTTTCTTTCTTTCTTTCTTTCTTTCTTTCTTTCCTTCTTCCTTTTGTAGACTATATTCAATATTCTTTGTCAACACCCCAGTTCAAAGGCATCAATTCTTCTTCAGTCTTCCTTATTCATTGCCCAATTTTTGCTTCCATATAAGGAGATTAAAAACATGACTTTTTAAATGAAGTAAAAACTGATA
This sequence comes from Elephantulus edwardii, assembly GCF_000299155.1. Lineage (NCBI taxonomy): Eukaryota > Metazoa > Chordata > Mammalia > Macroscelidea > Macroscelididae > Elephantulus > Elephantulus edwardii. The sequence continues at coordinate 240,828 of NW_006399907.1, read as the reverse complement.
TCGAAGTCACTTTTTATTGGACTATTATTGTTGTTATATATTGTTGAGCTGACTGGGACTCATAGAGACCTTATGCACCATAGCTCTGAACACTGCCCTCTCCTAAGCCAGACTGTCTCTGACATACCTACATTCATTATTCTAGCTACTGTGTCAATCAATCTCATGCAGGGTCTTTTTCTCCTGCATTGTCCTTCCATCCTTCCAAGCATGATGTCCTTCTTCAAGACTGGTCCTTCCTGGCAACTTGTCCAAAGTATGTCAGACAGAGCTTTAAAATCATTGCCTCCAAGAAGCAACTTGGAGGCCCATTTGTTCTCTTGGCCATTCAATACTACTCTCCGGCAAAACTTAAAGGCACTGGTTCTTCTGTCATTCTTTTTCATGCCAGCTTTCTGATGTGTAACAAGTAATTTCAAGGATTATGGCCTGGATCGGGCACACCTTAGTCTCTAGCTGACATCATTGCTCTTTAGCACTCTGGTAAGGCCTGTGACAACAAATTTTCCCAATGCAATTTGACTTTTGATTTCCTGTCTACTGGTGCCAACTGTGTTGATTGTGGAACTGAATAAACTGAGATTATCAAGGTTATCAATCTCTTCTCCATCTATATGGTGCTGCTAATAGGCCCAGTGGTGATAATCTTTGTTGTCTTGGTATTGAGTTTCAATCCATACTGTAGATTGCAATCCTAGACCTTCTATAGAAAATGCTTCAGGTCTTCCTCAGTTTCAGCAAGCAAGATTGTGTAGTCTACATATCACAAGTTGTTGATGAGTCTTCCTCCAGTACTGATGCCACATTCCTCCTCATAAAGTTCAGCCTTCCAAATAATCTGTTCTGCATATAGATCGAAAAAAATATGTAGACAAGACACATCCCTGACACACTCCTTTCTTAATTTTGAACCAAACAGTGTTTCCTTGCTCAGTTCTGACAATTGTTTTCTGGCCCAAGTATAGATTTCACATGAGTACAATGAAGTGTTCTGGGATTTTCAGTCTTCTCAAGCTTAGCCCTAGTTTGTTGTGATCCACATAGTCAATGCCTTTGCATGTTCACTAAAACACAAGTAAACCCCTTTCTGGTATTCTCTGCTTTCAGCCAAGATTCATCAGACTGAAATCAGTATAGGTTAGTGAACCAAGTTCCTTCTCAAGTCTGTAGAGGACAATCCTTCCTAGCCTCTTCCACCTTCTGGTTGCCAGAGTCAATTTGACTCATTGTGAACACTTGTGACAGAGCAGAAACTGCTCCATAAAGTTTGTTTTCAATAGTTTAACCATCATCAACTTCTAGCTTTCATCCCTATTCCAATATACACAGATGTATGCATGCACACTAACATACTCATACACACCAACATATTCACATCCATACATGGAAAGCTCAAAACTAAACATTTGGTAATACCATCTCAGACAAGAGTCTTATAACAAAAGTTTACAGGATACTCCTGGGCCTCTACAAGAAAAAGAACAATAACTCATTTAATTACAAAATGGGCAAAAGACATGGGAAGAATTTTCACAGGGGATGATATTTGAATGGCAAATAAACACATGAAGAAATACTCCAAATCGCTGTCAGTAAGAGAGATGCAAATCAAAATCACAGTGAGGTACCATCTCACTCCAGTAACAGTGGCAAAGTTTAACAGGGCAGCAAGTAATAAATGTTGGAGAGGATATGGTGAGAAATAAACTCCTATATATTGTTGGTGGGATTGTAAAATGATACAACGATTCTGAAAGGCAGTTTGGTGCTTCCTCAAAAAGCTGAACATAGAAATTCCATATAAATTGAGAATATGAGAGCTGAGTCACAAACTGAGATTTGTACACCAATGTTCATGACAGCATTATTCACTGTCATGAGAACATGGAAACAACCCAAATGTCCAAACACAAATAAGAAGTTATGGTACATTCTCACAATGGAATACTATGTAGCACACAGGAGCAATGATTTTATAAATTATTACCTAACTTGGAAGGGACTGGAGAGCATTATGTTGAGTGAACTCAGTCCCACAAGGATAAATATATTATATAAAACCATTATTGTAAAATGAGTATAAGAATCCAAGAAGGGTGGGAGATGTTAGAAGCAGAAGGATGCATCATGGCAGTGGCCGAGTCTGACTTCTATCTGCTTCACAAAGGGAAACTTTCCCCACCAATATCATCATAGTATCATACAAGTAGTTACATGGTCTGACATGCCATCCCACATGCTCCTGCACCTATTTCTACCAATCATTGGCTCCAATGTTCCTTGCATCTTGATCTTACAGTTGTGGAGTTTATTAGAAATAGGTTGGAGAGTAAGGACGACAAAGAATAACATATAATGCAAGTGAAGGTTTAGTCCAGCAGTCCTAAGCCAGATTAACAAGGCACAATTTCTCAATTAGTCCAAGTTCAGGTTCAGTTCAGCAGAACAAAAATGAACCTCTGGTTTCCTTAATCATATAGCAAGCAAAACCTTTAACTGTGGCTCCCTCTCCAGGGTTTCTCTTGTTATACCTTGTCACAGTCTTATCACAGCAGTGTCACAGTCTCATTAGAACAGTGTCACTATTTTTTCACTATCTCTCTACCACTCTCTTTCACAGTCTCCTCATACCCCCTTCTCTCAAAACTCTAGCCATAGTGTAGAAAGGAAAGCACTCTCTCTCTTATATTGGCCCCATAGCTGTTGATGATTTGCAAGACCATGTGTCTGCAGCTAAGGTAGCTGGAAACCGTTACCTGCAGTGCAGACTACCACAATGGTTAAAAAGTCAACCTGTCTGACATACTTTGGGCATGTTGCAAAGAGGGACTGGTTCTTGGAGAGGGACATCATGTTTGGCAAAGTGGAGGGGCAGCGAAGGAGAGGAAGACCTTCGATGAGATGGATCAATTCTGTGACTGCATTTGAGATGGCTAGGTTGGCACAGAATAGAATAGTGTTTAGAGCTCTTGCACATAGGGTCGCTATGAGTCGCAAACAACTCGATGGCACATAACAACACCACCACCACCACCACACAGTGACTCTATGTATTCCTTTCATGTTCATTCAATGTTTCTTGTGATTCAATATTTTTTCCATAGATTCCTTCAGTATTACAATTCAAAGCCTGAATTTTTTTCTTTAGTTCAAACATGCTCTTCCCCTTAGGTTTTTGAACATAGTAGATCTATCTAGTACACAGGATATAAGAAAAGGAAACTGAGAAAACAGTATCATTTACAATGTTGTTGTGTGTTTTAGAGTTGAAACTGACCCATAGCTGGCTCTGGCAGGTTTTCAGAGGCAATTAATTACACAGGAGGAGATGGCCCATCTTTCTCCTGCTGAGTTGCTGGCTGATTCAGACTGCTAGCTGTAGGGATTGCCGCACAGCTTCTTACCATTAGGCCAGTAGAGCTCCCCACAACAGCCAATTACAAATTGAAATACTTGGGAATAAACCTAGCTAGAGACACAAAGGCCCTTTATAAGTTGTAGAGTGGATTATATTTGGGGCTAGGGGGTGGGGTT
>NW_006399907.1:224850-233454 GCF_000299155.1 Elephantulus edwardii | reverse complement strand
GGTGGCTCCTTGGAGGCAAGGATTCTGAGGCTCTGTCTAACATACTTTGGACATGTTGTGAGGAGAGACCGGTCCTTGGAGAAGGACACCATGCTTGGGAGGGTGGAGGGACAGCACAGGAGGGGAAGGCCCTCTATGAGGTGGATTGATTCAGTGACTGGGATAATCAGGATGGGAGTGTCAGAGACAGTGCGATTGGCACAGGACGAGCAGAGTTTAGGGCTGTTGTACATAGGGTCGCTATGAGTCGCAAGCAACTCGATGGCACATAACAACAACAACATGCAAGGGATAATGCAATTGAAGTAATTGCATTGCAATCCCAAAGGCACATGGTTCAAATGCACCAGCTGCTCCACAGCAGAAGGTTGAGTGATCTCCTGTGTGATTTACTGCCTCTGAAAATGCTGGAGGGTCAGCTCTGGGTTGGTACACAAGATTGCAATATAGAGGCCTAGTAGCATGGTGGTCAGAAAATTCAGCTATTAACCAACAAGTGTATCAAAGCACTAGCTGTTTCACAGAAGCAAGATGTAGCAATATACTTCTATTAAGATTCACAATCTGGGATATCTGATGGCAGTTCTTCTCACTCCTAAAGGAGTACCTTAAGTCAGAATCAACCCCATGCCAGTGACGTTTTGATATCACTATGTTGTTAGGTGCTATCGAGTCAAGTATATGCTGGTAAGTATATATGTGCATCTCTAAAACGTGATTATTGTCATTGTTGTTGTTGATTGCTGTTGAGTCGAGCACAATTCATAGCAACTCCATGAACAAAAGCCTTCCTATAACTATCATCATTTATCAAAGTTCCTAGAATTTCCAGAAGCATGTGGTTTAGGAAGTGGATGCCACTCCTGCTTGTTTTATGTACACAAATTGCATACCTATAATAAATATAAATTTTTATAAGTTTAGAAATTGACAATAAGCTTTTTTTGGAGAGCAGAGTTAAGTTTCTTTTAGTCATAATTATAAATTATACATAAAAAATAATTTAAAAACCAGCTATGTGATACTTGCTATAAAGAATTAGTACAATTTAAAACTAATGAAATATGTATATCATTTATAGCTATACTTGTCTGTTGACTACATGATTCTCCAAAATCCCATGGTTATTTCAATATTCATCTAAAGTATTCTGATTGAGTGAACAGATAAGCAAACTCATATTAGAAGATGAAAGGAAGACGTATATGAAAAATCATCAAAGAGTGTACTTGAGATAATTATGCCAAATGCTTGAGGAAATTTTATGTAAATATAATTTTTTAAAGATTTAAATGTGAAAAATAGGATACTACTATATCATAAATATGTATCAATCTAAAAGTAATGCTGAAGACATATGTATTTCTCTTTAGGATAAACAGTATTTAGTGGAAATAGAAAACATTTTAAAAGTACCTTGATTGCTGAGTGTTTATGTCAGCTGGAACTCTTCTAAGAAAAAAAAAATAAACATGGATATTTGGATTTAAAAGATAGATGAAGAACCCCTTTCCTTCAAAATATATGTCTTGAGGATAATTTAGAGCCTCCAAAGACAAAAAATAAGTTTGAAGACTTAAAGACTTAAAAAAAACTCTGGTGATACAGTGGCTAGGACGTTTGTCTGATAACCAAGAGGTCCACTTTTGGAAGCCTGCAGTCACTCATTAGAGAAAGACTCAGCAGTCTGCTTCTGTAAAGATTTACAGTCCTGGAAACCCTATGGACAGCTCTCCTGTGTCCTACAGGGTCACTATGTGTTATAATCAGCTCAAGGACAGTAACTTGTGTTGGGTAGAAGACTTACAAGGTTAAATAACAGAGTGCATTTTCTAGGATATTTTTATAAGCAAATTGTTGTCATTGTATACCATAGAGTCAGAACCAGCCCATAGCTGACCCTTTTTAGAGGTAGTTAATTGCATGGGAAGAGATTGCCCATCCTTTTCCCATGATGCAGCTGGTGAATTTTAATTGCCTGATTTGGGGATTGCAGCACAGCTTCTTGCTACTAGGTCACCTCTAGAAACCCTGGTGATGGAGTGTGTAACATGCCAGGATGATAACCAAAAGGTTGACAGTTCAAATCCTTGAGTGGCCCAACCATAGAAAGATGAACAATCTTCCCCTGTAAAGATTTATAGACTCATAAAACCAATGGAGGCCAACTAAGAATGAGAATCAACTCAATGGCAATGTTGATTTTTGGGATTTATACATTTTAATAGCTTTTGAGTTACACCTAATTCACATAATTGTGACTTCATAATTAGACCTCAGATTAAGGACAGAAACTATGGATAAAAATAAGGATGAAAGAGACTTGCTGGTGTGTTCTATATCTTCTAATGTTAGGAACTTCAGATACATTTTATAAGAATAAGTAACTACTAAAGAAAATAATTAATGCTTACTACGTGCCAAGTATTGCAAATCAATTCTTCTAAAAACCCCATGAGAAGTTACATCTATTATGCCGTGCTCCAGGGGTCAAAACACAGGCTTAATGAGATTTATGTTACTTTGACCAAGGTTCCAAAGTCCAAACTGATTCAGACTCATATCTTCACTCTAGTGGGTTTCTAAGATCATAAATCTTCACAGATGACTGCCTTTCTCATTCACCTGGAAGGGTTGGTGCATTCAGACAACTGATGTTTTTGATTAGCAGCACATACAATGCCACCAGGACCTCTTCACTGCTATTAAGCTGGAAAATGTAAGGACTGGAGTTTAGAAAAGCCTTTATACATTTTTCTGTACTGTTTCCTTTGCCCCCTTCATCTGTAACTCTGTATGATTCATTTCATCTCAGGAAGTCAGAGAACTGTAAAGCCAGCCTGCCCAAGGTTATTTTGCAGATGAAGTGTCAGAGCAGGATTTAAATCTGAGGCTGTATGACTCTTTAACCACCTTCCACTGAGCTCTGCTGCCTTAATTTGAAGGGTTGTCAATATTTATGCCACACTGGCCTCTACAGGCTAGTGAGATCTGGCCAAGGACCTAACAGGCCTGCTGATGCCTAGGTGGGGAACCCTGTGAGAACCCTTGTCCCTTCTGCTACAAGTTAGAATCTCTTTTTCTTGTGCCCTAGCCACCCTTCCAAGAGCCCACATCATATGCCCACATCAATATAGACTTGGTGACAAAATTTGAAGATAATATAGTCAATAAAATGTGTGATTATCTATAAATCATGTGTGTTAGGATAAAGAGAAGAAAAAAAAACCCAAAGTATACATTATTCATAATATAACAATGAAAACACCAAATATTGTCTAATACATACATTGGATATTTGAGGAATGGAATATAAAGAAATATATCTGTGTATATATAATCTGCATAATGTATTGGACTGATAACTGAAAAGTGGGCAGTTCAAAACTACCAGAAACTCTGGGTGACAAAGATAGGCATTCTCTTCCTTGGAAACCTGATTGAGGGTCACCATGAGTTGGAATAAACTAGATGGTAGTGGTGAGTTTATTATTTTGGAGAGGAAAGGGGAGTTAGCATGCTTCTAAAATGGATGTTATTGTCATGTGCCATTGCCGAAATTCCTAACTCATAGTAATCCTATGCACAATAGCTCTGAACCCTGTCCTGTCCTGAGCCAATCTCAGTCTCCAACATACCTGCCCCTATTACCCCAGTCATTGTGTCAATCCATCCCACCAGGGCCTTCCTCTTTCGTGCTGTCCTTCCAACCTTCCAAGCATGATGTCCTTCTCCAAGGACTGGTCTCTCCTAGAAACATGCTCCAAGTATGCGAGACAGAGCTTCAAAATCCTCGCTTCCAGAGAGCAACTTGCTTTCACCCTCTCCAGGACCTAACTGTGTGTTCTCTTGGTAGTCCATTGTATGGTCAACACTCTTTTCTAGCATCACAAGTCAAAGGCATGGATTGTCCTTTTATCATCCTTACTCATTGTCCAGATTTCTGATGCATAGCAAGTAATTGTGAAGATCATGGCCTGGATCAGGCACTTCTTAGTCTCTAGACTGACATCTTTGCACTTTAGAGCTCTGGAGAGGTCCCTCTTGACAGCAGACTTTCTTGATTCAACTGATCTTTTTATTTCCTGTTTTCTGGTTCCAAGTGTTGATTGTGGACCCGGGCAAGCTGACGTTAACATACTCAATCTCTTCTCCATCTATCATGATGCTGCCAAGTGGCCCAGTGGTGTGAATCTGCTTTCTTGATGTTGAGCTTCAATCCATATTGAAGACTACAGTCCTTGACTTTCTACAGCAGATGCTCCAGGTCTTTCTCAGTTCCAGGACTGGTACCTGGCAATCCCTGCAAGTGCCTTTGAAACTGTCACTAACTCTAGGAACATTTTTTTAAAAAATAAAGTAACAGCTCATACAGGCCATGTGGTAGTTAAACACTCAGCTAAAAGTTCAAACCCACCCAACTGATCCATGGGAGAAATCTCTGACAATTGGTCTTGTAAACCAAAATACTCCCTGCAGAGACGTTCTCTGTAATATGAGTTGCTATGGATGGAGAGGAGATTGAGACTGTCAACAGCTTCACCTTGCTTGGATCCACAGTTAACACCCTTGGTACCAGCAGTCAGAAAATAAGGAGACACATTGCACTGGGAAAATCTGCAGTTAGGGACCTCTCCAAGTTATTGAGGAATAATGATGTCAATTTGAGGACTATGGTGCGCCTGATTCAGGCCATGGTCTTTCCAATTACTTGCTATGCATCTGAGAACTGAACAATGAAAAAACATGATAGAAAAAGAATTGATATTTTTGAATTGTGGCGCTGGAGAAGAGCACTGAACATCCCATGGACAGCCAAGAGAACAAGCAGATATGTCTTGGAGATGATGCAGCCAGAGTGCTCTTTGGAGGCAAGAATGATGACACTTCACTGCATATATCTTGGGCATCTTGCTAGGAGGTGCTATTTCTTGGAGAAGGACATGATGGCGGTAAGGGTAGAGAGTTGGCAAAGGAGAAAAAGACCTACAATTAGGCGGATTGATATGGAAACTGCTACAATGGGCTCTTGTATGTATGAGGAAGTATGAGGATGGCGCAGGATAGGACAGGGTTTAGATCTTTTGTTCATAGGGTTGCTGAGTCATGCTTGACGACGGCACCTAACAACAACAACGTCATGAGTCAAAATTAACTTCATGGCACCAAACAAAAACAAAAATAGAAATAAATATTATTCTTTCAGATAACATAAATATTAATTTATCATTTCATTACTGAGAAATAACTTTCCTTTGAGACCAGTTAAGCAGATCTGGTAAAGGCTTTCTTTAAAATGACCCTTGAGGATCTGGAAGCTTAACATTGATATGCATGTTTCATAATTGCTTAAATGTGAGCATGTAACAATGAAAATGAACTTTAGGCTGGTTAGAAGTACTCCTTTTTAGTGAGTACAGAGCCCTTTAGCACTTCTCCAAATAAATGTCTCATGCAGAGAAAGCAGCTAAGACCAAATGCTAGAATATTAAGTAACAATTAGAGAAAATCTAGACAGAAAGTGGGCCATAAAAGGACAGCATTTGATGAGAAAAATGACCTTTCAGTGTTGCTAAGGATTCTTAAAAGTGTATGCTTTCCCCTTGACTCAATAGGCGGAAAATAAAGCAATACATCTGAGCATGCCCAACAACCAGGAAAGCATCTCTCTTGCTAAAAGGGGTCATAATAGGAAGCAATGTTCAGATGGTTGATAAGTTCTGCTCCCATGGGGGCCCACTCTTTCGTGGCCAGCATTCCCCAAAGCTTGGTGGCTGATAAAGTGCTTATCCTTGGATGCCTGCCCCAGCTCCTGACATTTCACGGGGAGACACAGGCCAGATCTGTCCCCTCTTCACAGATCAGGCTCACTCTCTTTTCTTCCTTGTGAAGGAGTTGCAGAGCAGCAAATGCAGACTCCACAGGACACAAGGACTTCTGGACACACTTTGCCCTCCATTTAAAAAAAAAAATTCCTTTAAGCTGGGGGAACTGGAAAATATTCCCGAAGAAATACACCAAGCTCTCATATCACAGGATACTATAATTCAAGAAGAAGAAAAATGTTTCTTTCCTGAAACAGTAGATGTTATCTAGGCTATTTTAGTGCTCTCTGACAAAAACCAATTCCAATAAAATATTTGCTGCATGATGTAGAATAAATGAAATGAAACTAAAGAAGAAAATAAGGGAAGTTCCTCTACATATTATACTAATCACATCTTATCACTATTATCTGCAAGTTAAAAAGAAGAACAAACTGCTGTCCTGTCATGAGGCTCATGGGTGTCAGGACTATCCTTGAGCTGTGGAGTAGAACTGTGTGTCATAGGATTTCAAAGGTTGATTTTTTTCAGAAGTAGATCACCGAGATGCTTTTCTGAGGTGATTGAGTCTCCAAGCCTTTGGGAAGCAGATGAGCAAATTAGCTGTCTGAACCATTCAAGGGACTTTGTAAGTTACTATTAAACAAAACTTTCCATCAAATGACTTATTTTTGTTAAATGTAGCTGGAGTCTTGATCCCTAGATGAAGTGATTTTTTTTTTAAACCCCAACTGATTTTATTTTATTTTTCTTTTTCCTCATAACTTCATTGCTATTTTCAAGAGGGGGGGGAAAGACTTAGTATCTTTTGAATTGGACTTTTCTTTAACAGGTTTGTCTGAGAAATTCCATGACTTTTCAAACATTAAGAGGCACATCCTACACATGGTTTAGCTGATCATGTAAAAAGTCCTCTATATAATACAAGAGAAAGCTGGTGGATTTCAAAGCCAAGTGAAATTCTTGAAGGAATAATTCTTAACTAAGGCTGCTCTATGCACTATCCATATGTGTTTATTAGGTAAATCTTTTCAATGTCAGCCTCAAAGTGTACCTGCCAGCTCTTGTGGTATATCACTGTTGACACAAATAAAATTTCTATTTTCTTGCACTAAAATTTTGAAGCCAAAGCCACCCCTAGAAAGGAATAGTATGAAACTGGATTTTTTGGGGTGCAATTCTAAGACCCTGTTCTACGTGCCTGGTTCTTTGTCTATTGGCAAAAGCTGCCCAAGTAAACAGGTGAAACTGATTCAGTCTGGAAAAGCTGCAAGCTTAACTCTAGACTAAGAAACAGGATTTCTAGTCCTTAACTTACCAGTAACTCGCTATGTGATGTTAGCCATGCTACTCTACTTGTTAGGGTTTCAACTGGCATTGTGTGTCACCCAAAGGGCTGCTAACCCTGAAGATGGCCACTTGAAAACAAGTACAGCTTCAGACACCTGGTGGAGGGTCACCGTGAGTGGGACTGATGGCTGGGGGTTTGAGTTTTGTTGTTGTTGTTGTATCATGGGGCCAGAACCAGCGCATAGCTGACCCCCTGGCAGGTTTTTCAAGGTAGTTAATTTAAGCATAGAAGGGGACTGCCCATCCTTTTCTCTCAGAGTGGATTTGAACTCTCTGTCTTCAAGATTGCAGTGCAGTTTCTTGCCATTAGGTCACTAGTGCTCCCTGGTTTGGGTTTTAGTGTTTCTTAAATGAAGGAGAGAGAGGGTTTTCTAAAAGATCTCTAATAAAATAGTTAATAGTCTAAAATCTCATTGTCTCAGATTTTACTTGCAAGATCATGAGTTTATAAACCAGAAAAAGTTAAATATTTATTGAAGGTATCTCATTTGATATCATTTAAATGCTTTCATGTTGAACAATCTGGTGTTCTAGCACGATTTTTGTCTCTATAAACCATATCAAGCTCACACCCTTTCAGTCAATTCTAATTCACAGGGACTTTATTGGACAGAATATAACTGCTGCAGCGCCAAAAGCCTTTCAAAATTGTAATCTTCATAGGCTTCTCTATCCTTCTCTGGTATAGTTATTGATGAGTCTTGTTTCTACTTATTTCTAAATAATTATGAATTAAAGAGAATGGCAATGCATGTTGTTTCTAAGAATGAGAATAATATTTTAAGTAGGATAGGTTCGATATGAAAAATACTTCACTTTTACTAAAATGGATTCTTTCTAAAGAACTGATAGTCCTATAAGATTTTATGAAATATTCCTATGTTTATAAGAAAAAGAGCTCTTATTTGAAATTTTTATAGTTAAGTATGGTCTAGTATGACTCATAGCAACCCTGTGAATGACAGATCTGAATGCAGTCCTATCCTGTGCCACCTTTACCATTTCTGACACACTTGAGGCCACTGCTGCAGTCACTGTGTCAATCCATCTCATTGAGTATCTTCCTCTCTTTTGCTCACTCTTTATTTTTCCATGCATGATGCCCCTCACCAAGGAAAAGCTCTTCCTAACAACATGAGCAAATTTTTTTAGTCTAAGCTTGGCTATCCCTGCCTCTAAGGAGCAATCTGTGCTTTCGCCAGCACACATGTTTGTTCGTTTGGTAGTCGTTAGAATATTCAGTACTCTAATATCACAACCCAAAGGCATTGATGCTTCTTTTGTCATCCTAATTTACTGCTCAGCTCTCAGATATATGGTAGGTGAGTGCAAAAATAACATATGAGCAAGAGCCTATGGTGATGAAGGAAGAAGTTCAAGCTGCTTTGAAGGAAATAGCAAAAAATAAGGCCCCAGGAATAGATGGTAT
>NW_006399907.1:223295-224750 GCF_000299155.1 Elephantulus edwardii | reverse complement strand
GGGGGGATTGTGTACCAATGAGGGAGTTTTTCTTTTGCTTTTCAAGGAGAGGAGCAAATGGGGGGGGAGGGGGGAGAGGTTTGTGCGGGGGAAAAGGGTGCAACAATGAATGAATGGAATCCCAAAATCTCTGTAGATGTTCATTGAAATGAAAAATAAACAACCTAAATTTTAAAAAAAAAGAATGCTATAGAACACTACTATACGAAACAATAAGGGATCTCAATAAATGGGGAAAATTTTTCCTGTTCACTACTAGGGATATTGAATAATCTTACCTAAACCAATCTAAGTGTTTAGTGCAATCCCAATACAGATACAAAATTCATTCTTCAAAGAGATACAAAAGCAATTGGCAAGTTTATTGGGGGGAAAACACCCTGAATAAAGCACTTTTGCAAAACAAAAATAAAACCTGATCTCAAAACCTACTACACAGCTGTAATAATCAAAACAGCATGGTACTGGTACAATGACAGACATATTCCCGTTAGGTTTTCTGGTTCCAGGTCTTTGCACATTTTATTATAGTACTTAATTTTGTCTTCTCAAATTACCCTTTGAAATCTTCAATTTAGCTCTATTATGTCATCAGTTCTTATATTTGCTTTAGCCACTCTATGTTGAAGAGCCAGTTTCAGAATCTCTTCTAACTTTCATCTTGGTCTTTTATTTCTTTTCTCTCCTGGCCAGAAATTATCTGATTTTGGGTCATTAGCATTCAATGCATAAAATCTAGTGTGGTTATGGTTTCTAAATTCAGATGGGATATATTTAGGGTTATTTTCCACTCTTTTTTTTATTTTCTTCAACTTTGACTTTAACTTGCATATAAGCAATTGATGAGAAATTCTGCATTTAGCTCCTAGCCTTCTTCTGACTGATGGTATTGAGGATTTACATTTTCTGTTTCTCATATATCGTCTGATTCCTGTATATCCCCTCCTCTGAGATCTTTGTACATAGTCACCATATATGTTACTTAAAAATGTATTTGTATCTACAACTAGGAGAAGAGAAAATAGATGAATGGGATCTTCTAAGAATCAAATCCCTATGCACATCCAAAAACTTCTCCAACAGGGTAAGAAGGGAAGCCACAGACTGGAAAAAAGTATCTGGGAATGACATGTCAGATAAGGAACTTATATCTAGAATTTATAAAATACTTGAGCACCACAAGATAAAGGTAAATAATCCAATTGAAGAATGGGCACAGGATATGAACAGACACTTCACCAAAGAAGATATTCAGATGGCCAACAAGCACATGAAGAAATGTTCAAAATCCCTAGCTCTAAGAGAGATGCAAATCAAAATAACTATATCATCTCACCCCAGTCAGAATAGCAAAATTTAACAGGACAGCAAGCAACAAATGCTGGCAAGGTTGTGGAGAAACTGGAACCCTTATTCACTGTTGGTGGGAGTGTAAAATGGTACAACCACTGTGGA
>NW_006399907.1:207456-218122 GCF_000299155.1 Elephantulus edwardii | reverse complement strand
AGCGCAGGAGGGGAAGACCCTCTATGAGATGGATTGATTCGGTGACTGGGGTAATCGGGATGGGTGTGTCAGAGGCGGTGCGGTTGGAGCAGGATAGAGCAGGGTTTAGGGCTGTTGTCGCTATGAGTCGGAAACGACTCAACGGCACATAACAACAACAACAAGCTTTTCTATCCCTGCCTCTAAGGAGCAATCTGTGCTTTCGCCAGCACACATGTTTGTTCGTTTGGTAGTCCTTAGAATATTCAGTACTCTAATATCACAACCCAAAGGCATTGATGCTTCTTTCATCATCCTAATTTACTGCTCAGCTCTCAGATGTATGGTAGATGAGTGCAAAAATGATAGCTTGAGTTAAGTACATCTTAGTCTTTAAACTGACATCAAGGCTCTACAGGACTATCGAGAGGCCCTTTATGGCAGGTTTTCCTAAAGCTTTATGTCTCCTCATCTCCTGACTGCTGGTACCAGTGGTGTTGATTGTGGATCCAAGTAAAATGAAATAGTTTAGAATTTCAGTCTTTTCTCCATCTATTGTGATGCTGCCTAATGGCCAAATGGTGAGATTTTTGTTTTCCTGATGTTGAGAAGTAATCTGTATTGAAGATTTTAGTTCTTGATCGTCTGCAGCAAGCTCCTCAAATCCTCCTTGCTTTCAGTCAGCAAGGGTGTGTCACCTGTGTAATGCAGGCTGTTGATGAGTTTTCCTCCAACCCCGATTTCAAATTCTCCTTCATTAAGTGTAGCTTCTCAGATGATTTGTTCAGCATACAGATTGAGTATGTACTGTGAAAGAATACAGCGCTGACTCACATCTTTCTTGATTTTAAACACTTGCTCTGATTGGACAACTTCTTATTGTTTAGATTTCAAATAAGCATAACTAAGTGTTCTGGAATTTCCATTCTTCTCAATTAGTGAATGCACATTTTTAAAAGATTTTCTACATTTTCCCTTTTCAGATCAAGTATTAGAGATACAAGAATTCATCAAGTCATACTTTGTGTGTGTGTGTGCCCAGTACTAAGAAAGAAACTGTGAAGTAGAGAAATGGAGTAATTTCTTGTCTGCTGAGGACTTTCAAACAGAGATTAGCATTCAGACATTCAAGGACTTAGGTATAAAGTATCAATTATTTCCTCTTGACTTTCTTTCTTTCTTCAATTCTGGTTGCCAAGAGGGGAAGAAAAACACTTAAGCCATTTATGTTAGACCTTGTTATATTAGATTGCACTTATAGGGAAACACAATTAGAACACTCTTGCTTTAAGGTTGGAGCCTGAAGGAGACAGTTGTCGTGTTTTCTTTGGTGATGCTAGGATTGACACAGTCCAAACCATGATTACTTTGAAATGCATTCTACCACAATTACTAAGAAGTGTACATGACACTAATGTCAGCACTACTTTTGAAAATTGCTGTTTGCTATCACAAAGCAACTTACAAGAACACTTGTAGCGGGTTTGAAGAGCCTGGCTATCACCTTCTCCAGAAATTACACCATTACCCTCCTCATTCCCATGCATACAAAGAGTGGGGACTTGAGAAATACTAATTCCAGAGGGGTCTGGAAAGCTACACTAGGAAACAGAAGTTATTTTGTTATGCCCTTGGGATGTGAATGAAGAGTATTTAATCTAGGAGTTTCAGTCCCCTATTTTTAATCATAAGTATGTGTCAGGAAAGTTTAAAATCTAGGAAAGTATGCATTAGGGATTTATCCTTTCTCTATACCTATTCAGTCTGTATGCTGAGGAAATAATTTGAGAATCTGGATTTAATGAAGAAGAATGAGGCATTAGGATTGAAGGAAGATGCATCAACAATCTGCATTATGCAGATTATAAATATCTTGCTTGCAGCTAGTGAAGAAGACTTGAAGCACTTATTGAAGAAGATTAAAGAATACAACCTTCAATGTCAAGAAAACAAAAATTCTCACCTCTGGATTGACAGGTAACATTATGATAGATGGGCAAAAGATTGAAGTTGCTAACAATTTTCTTTTACTTGGATCCACAGTCAATACCAATGGTAGCAGCCTACAAGAAATCAGAAGAAGGTTTACATTAAGAAAGTCTTCTGTCAAGAACCTCCTCAAAGGGCTAAAGAGCAAGAATATAATTTAAAGACTCAGGTGTGCCTAATCCAAGTCATAATATTTTCAATTACTTCCCATGCATATGAAAGTTAGACAGTGAATAAGAAAGACTATAGAAAGAATGATGTTTTTTAACTGTGGCGTTGGTGAAGAGTATTGAATACACACAATGGATTGCCACAAGAATAAAGAAATCTTACTTGAAGGAGGTGCAACCACAGTGCTCATTACAGGTAAAGATGGTGAAACTTGATCTTACATACTTTGATCATGTTATGAGGAGGGATCAATCCCTAGGAAAAAACCATCATGCTAGGGAGGGTGGAGGGCCATCAAAGGAGAGGAAGAACCTCAATAACATGGATTGACATAGATGATGACGGTAAGAATGGACTTGGTCAGAAAAAAAAAAGAATGGACTTGGTCATCGTGGAGATCATGAAGATGGTGCAGGATGGAGCAAGGTTTTGATCTGTTGTTCATAGCACTATTGTGAATTATAGTCTATTTGATTGAACAGTGACAACGACAATATTTTTAATCTTTAACTAACATAAAAAATTGAGTACACAATCTACACTGTGTACAAATACAATATCACACACTTAGTTCTTATTCTTTTGACAGTCCATAGTATATTGAACACTTTTCAACATGAAGAAAACAAAATCCTTATCTCTAACCCATAGGTAACATCATGATAGATTAAGATTGAAATGATAAAAAATGTCATTTTACTCGGGTCCACAATCAACACACATGTGTGTCAAGACTACCCTTTCTTTATACTTGTTGCATGCTGAAAAGATTATTCAAGAATCTGGGCTTTAGGAAGACTTTGGCATCAGGATAGGAGGAAGGCTCATCTGTGTAGACAACACAAGCTAGCTTACAGAAAGTGAAGACAACTTGAAATACGCTTGCTACAGAAAATATACAGAAGATTGTAGTCTTCAGTATGGATTGCATCTCAGTATCAAGACAAAAATCTTCACACCGTGCTGATAAGGCCAAATAATGGTAAAGGAAGAAAAGATTGAAATTGTCAATGACTTAATCTTACTTGGAACTATAATCAACACCCTTGGTACCAGCAGTCAAGAAATTAAAAGACAAAGATTCTCACCACTGACTGCCAACAGAGCATAAAGACATGTCTTAGAGAAAGTGCAGTCAGAGTGCTCCTTAGAGGCAAGGATGGGAAGCTTTGTCTTACATACTTTGGATATTTTGCTAGAAAAGCATATTCCTTGAAAAGAAACATTATTCTAGGAAAGGCAGAAGGGCGGAAGGTCAACAAAAGGGAGGAAGAAACTCAACGAGATGAATTGACACAGTGGCTGCAGCAGTGTGAAGTATGTCACAGATGATGAGTATGGTACATGATAGGACAGGGTTCAGATTTGTTGTTTCTCAGAGTCACACTTGGCTCAATGGCATGTAACAACAACAACAACGACAGCATATTCAATACTCTTCACCAACACCACAATTCAATGGCATCAATTATTTGTTCTTCTTTATCCATTGTCCTACTTTCAGATGCTCCTATTTTGTGCTTTGTATTGCAAGTGAAAATAGCATGGCTTCTTTCTGGCTCATGTTAGTCTTTAAAACTTAGATACTTGGTCTTTATAACTTGAAAAAGATCCTTAAAAGTAGATTTCTCCAATGTAACACATCTTTTGATTTCTTGACTGATCTATTTTGGTGTTGATAGTGGATTTAAAAAATTAAATCCTTGACCACTTCAATCTTTTCTTAATCTATTATGATGTTGCCTATTGATCTGATGGTATGGTTTTTGTTTTCTTGATATTGAGGTATAATCCACACTGACAACCATCATCTTTTAATTTCTTCATTAAGAAATTTAAATGAAACAAGCTCTCGTGGCCTAGTGGCAAGAAGCTGCGGTGCAATCCTGAAGGTGTGTGGTTCAAATCCATCAGATGCTCCACTGGAGAAGGAGGGGCAACCTCCTACTGTGCCAGTCCTATCCAATTTGATGGTATACAACAAGAAGGAAGGACAAAGATATTTAAATAAAATGCACACAAAACCCAGAGACACACATATGCACACACATGAAATTTAAGTTCTCTTCACTTTAAGCAAGCAAGATCTTGGGCCATCTGCATATTGCAAGTTGTTGTTGAGTCATCCTCCAATCTTGGTGATACATTATTCCTCATATATTCCAGCTTTTTGAATACTTTTCTCAGCAAAGAGATTACATACATGTGGAGATGTGGTACAATTCTAATGCATACTTTCCTGATTTTAAAACATGCTGAATCTCCTTTTTTTTTGCTTAAAAAAACCCTGCTTCTATTTATACAGAAGTTTTGAATGAGTACCATTAAGTGAGGAAGTTCTGGTGGCCTACTGGCAAGAATCTGCAGTGTAATCCTGAAGGCATGCTGTAGGAGGCCACCAGCTGTTATGCTGGAGAAAGATGGTCAGTCTCCTCCTGTGCAATTAACGTCTCTGAAAACCTGCCAGAGGGTCAGCTATGCGTCTGTTCTGACTCAATGGTACACAACACATAACACACACGATGAAATGTTCTGTAATTTGTATTCTTCTCAGTGTTGTTCCTAATTTTCTATGGTCCACACAGTTGAATGTCTTTGCATAATCAATAAAGTGCAAGTAAGCATTCTTCTGGTGCAAGTAAACATTCTTCTGGTATTCTCTGCTTTCAGCCAAGATCCATTGGACATTCGTAATAATATTACTTATTCTATGATATCTACTGAATTTAGCTTGCATATCTGGAAGTTCTCTGTTACAGTATTGCTCCAAAATTGTTTTAATCTTCAGCAAAATTTTACTTTTGTGTCATAGTATTGATATTGTTTGATAATGTCTTCATTCTATTATATTATCTTTTTTTGGGTTGGGGAGGGACATAGCATGGACCTCTTCCACCTGTTTGGCTAGGTCTTTCAAATTTCCTTGGGCATGCTGTCATGTGGCACTAGTCCTTGGAAAAAAGAAGTTCAGTGAGAGGAAAACTCTCAATGTGATGAATTGAGTGATTTCAGCTATGGGCTTGAGCATAGTGGAAATTGTAATAAGTTAAGTGCAAGAGGTGCCAAGATATTTATTTGTTTTCATAGGATCTTATGAATCACAGTTGAATCTAACAACACATCACTCACTACCTGTTTGTAGTGTGGGTTCTACTTCTACAATTCTTTGACATCAAGAATTTTCTTTTTGGAGTAATTTGTAGGGAAAGGAGAAACATTACAAAGTGAAAATACTCCTAACAGTTAACAATTGTGGGCAGGCAGTACTAATAACACAGCAATGTGTTACCATATATGTTGGATCTAAAGGAGACAAATAACAACATTTCTTATTTTTTTTCTATAATTATATTTTATTAATTTTCATAAACATTTACAGAGATTTTGGGTTTCCATTCATTCATTGTTGCACTATTCTCTCTACCCTTCTCCCAGTTTGTTCTTGTCCAAAAAACCAACTCAAGGTGGATCATGGACCTAGGACTAAAACAAAGGACTATAAAATTCATTACAGAAAAGCTAGGAACAACACTAGAAGTCCTAATCCACAACATAAACAGTCTTCCCAGTATCCTGGAAAACCTACAACCAGGAGAAGATAACATAGATGAATGGGATCTTCTAAGACTCAAATCCCTACGCACATCCAAAAACTTCTCCAGTAGGGTAAAAAGGGAAGCCACTGGCTGGGAAAAAGTATTCGGTAATAACATATCAGATAAGGGACTTATATCCAGAATTTATGAAATACTTGAGCACCACAACAGTATTTCTTGTTTCTTAGATTCTGTGAACTAATCTTTTCACTTTTTGAAAGACCTTTACCAAAGAAGACTTTGAAGCAGCAGTCTATATGCAGAACAGATTATCCGGGAGGCTGGGCTCTATGGGGACAAATGTGGGGTCAAGATTGGTGGATGATTTATCAACAATCTGCGTTATGCAGATGACACAACCCTGCTTGCTGAAACTGAAGAGGACCTGAAACACCTGCTGCAGAGGGTCAAGGACTGCAGCCTACAATATGGATTGAGGCTCAATGTCAAGAAGACAAAGATTCTCACGACTGGACCAGTTGGCAGCATCAGGATGGATGGTGAAGAGATTGAGGTTGTACACATCTTTAGTTTGCTTGGCTCCACAGTCAACACTCTTGGCACCAGCAGCCAGGAAATTAAAAGGCGCATTGCCATGGGAAAGTCTGCTGTTAGGGACCTCTCCAAAGTACTGAAGAGCAATGGTGTCTCTCTGGAGACTAAGGTGCATCTGATACAGGCTATGGTCTTTGCAATCACTTGTTATGCATCAGAGAGTTGGACAATGACCAAACAGGATAGAAGGAGAATTAATGCCTTTGAGCTGTGGTGCTGGAGAAGAGTATTGAGAATCCCATGGACTGCTAGGAAAACAAACAGATTCATCCTGGAAAGGGTTAAACTGGGTGGCTCCTTGGAGGCAAGGATTCTGAGGCTCCGTCTAACATACTTTGGACATGTTGTGAGGAGAGACCAGTCCTTGGAGAAGGACATCATGCTTGGGAGGGTGGAGGGACGGCACAGGAGGGGAAGGCCTTCTATGAGGTGGATTGATTCAGTGACTGGAATAATCAGGATGGGAGTGTCGGAGACAGTGCGATTGGCACAGGACAGAGCAGAGTTTAGGGCTGTTGTACATAGGGTTGCTATAAGTCGCAAGCGACTCAATGGCACATAACAACAACAACATTATCCCAAATCCTGCTTCATATAACAACGGTTTTCTAAAAATAATCTATTTATACCATAAATAATAGAATTTGTGTAATTAAATAGATTTTAGAATGCTAGAATGTTTGGAAATTTATTATGCATAATAGCTGTAATTTTTTAAATAAACTTTACAATAAAGGAACTCACTTCAAGTTTAACACAGTATCTCCAAATCCTATTTGATTACAATAGCATCTCTTTCTTATCATTCTATTAAACAAGAATACTTAAGCTTTTAATTTGAAAAATACTTAGTGGTAAAAAGAATATGGCTTTTTGTGCTCTGCCAATCTCAGTTGCATATATTTGTCTGAAATACTGAATAATTGTTTGAATGTGAGTAGCTTGTTTTTGTTTCAAGCTTCAATGTTCACATCTGTAAAATGGGGAAATATTTATCCATGAAGGATATTTCTTATGAATATTAAAAGAATTCTCATAAACTATCTTAACATATTGTTTGGTAAACAGTAAAGACTGCAGAGACACTAGCTATTTCTTCTAGTTACTTATATCAGGACGTTTTTACTTTTCATTTGGGAACCTAATCATTCTATCATAAAGCACTGTTTTTTATCTGTCTTTGATAGTAATAAGATATAATACTATGGATCATGAAAATAACCTTGATTGTATGATTTTAACAGCTGAAACTTCGTTGCTCAGTCTTTTTCTGACAAGTGGTCTTAGTTTCTAGGAAGGAAACTCTGGTGACTAGGGCAGAGTAAGTTGTGCTGCTAACTAAAAGTTCAAGCCTCTGGTGGTTGGAGCCCAACAGATGCTATGTAGGAAAAAAAAAAACCACGATAATTTTCTCCTGTGCAATCCACAGCCTTAGAAATCCACGGGAGGGTCAACTATGTCTATTTCAACTAACCCAGAACAAGTTAATTTCCAGGAGGAGCTTGGCTGTACTCACTCTACCAGACTGATTGTTGACAGGCACAATGTTACAAAGTATTTCTCATGAAGGTATTTGAAGATTGAAGAATACTGATTCAAACCAATGTGATTTTATTTTCTTTTTTTTACCTTTTTAAAATGTTGCTTAAACTTCAGTTATGGGAACATAACACTTTAGGTTTGTTGTGAGTTTTGTACTCAATACATTATCCTCCCACACCTGTGCAAATTACCTGTGTCTTGTGCATTTTAAACATTATGGACCTGAATGGGAAGATAGTCTATCTCTTTCCTAGTGATGCTGTAACAACAACCCTAACAAGATACCTTAAGTATCACCTTAGGTTAATAGTGTTAAAGAATAGAAATCTATTTTCTCAAAGTTCTAAAGGATAAAATTCTAAAACAAGGTCTTAGTTGTGTCAATTCTTTCTTTGAGTTTGGTCCTGGTTTCTGATGACTGCCAGCAATTCTTGATGATCATTTGTTACTTAAGATGCATCTACTTGAATATCCACCTAGGAAGCAATACTAGATTGGCTAGTGACATTAGCAGCACCTTGAACAGAATCCAACAGAACGTAACAAAAAATTCATCATGACCAAGTGGGATTCATAATACATATGGTTCAGCAAAAGAAAAACACTCAATGTAGGTCATCACATTTACAAAGCCAAGAACAAGAACACATAAACAATGAATATTTGATAGACCTATGGTATCCAATTTCTTTTCACTTTATGCAGAATGTCTCACTATCAATACATCTAAATGAATTCTACTTGGGACTTATACACCTAATAGAGAAGTTTTACTTTTTACTCCCTTCAAAATAACTGAAATAATTCTTCTGTCTATGAAGTCACATTATTTTTCAGATTAATACTGAAACTCTTGAGTTAAAAATCACATATTGATTCTGAATTGCATATTAAAATGATTATGTTGTTTAGTAGTTTTTCATAAAAGCAACACACAGATTGAAACATATGTTTTGGGTCTTTCTCATATCTTTACTTCAGTCAGGACAGATGCAAAGCTTATATAATTTCACTGCAAAGAATAATGTTGTTATTTCATTTTTATTAGTTGACAAAGAAAAGCTGAGTATCTCAAAATAATTTTACTGTTCCTATAGGCATCCAATAAAATGAGTAAGAGAATGCCATTGAGTGGTTTGGTAACACCAGGTGCTAGGCAGGCAGCTAGAAATCTTGTATGGTGCTGGTGGCAATATAGCTTGGTGTAACCACTTTATAAAACCATGGTAAAATTCCAGTTGAGAGTGTATTGTGTTGCAAGGCAAAAGTCAGAGAATCTGTGGTGGTTCAAATTCACCAGAGGCACCAAAGGGGAAAGAGGGTCTTACTCTTTTAGGATTTACAGCCTGGGGAACCCAGTGCAGGGTTACTATGATTTGATGGCAGAACAGGAGTGAGTGGAAGCTACATGAATGCATTCGCAATGACACCGCAGAAACAAATAAAATCCCTATATATGTATTTGTGGAGATAGGTATATTTTCCCCCCACCAAAAATGAAGTATAGAATATTTGTTATATCTAATAGACAGAAACTAGGAAAAGTACACAAATAAACATCAAAATTAATATTTTAAACTGAAATACATTTCTAGAATTGTATATGACGTAGCAGTTAGAATTCACAAATTATTACACATTTTGGATACAATTCAGAAAGTAATGTTGAGAAAAGGAGTACTTCTTGTGTAATTCCATTTCTATAAGATTCAAGATCAGACAAAGTAAAATGAGGATAGTGGAAAGGGGCAAAAAATAGGGCCTTGTTGAGATGCAGGGTAAGTTCTTTATCCTGATCTGGATGCTGGAGTAGGTGTTCACTGGTCGAAACAATTATTAAAGTTATATGTTCACTTGTGGTTTGTGCAGGTCTCTGTACATATATAATACTTCAGCAAAAAGAAAAAAATGTATAAAATGTTTTAGTCCCAAATTTAAGACACTAAACATGTAAATAAGTGACAACTTCTTTCTTCCCTAGAGAAATCTTAAATGATTCAGCACATTTATGATGAGCTGTTTTTCTTACACTGAGTATCACCCTAGACATACCCTATTAGAACTTGAGCATGATATAGTCTCTCACTCACACACATTCAAATGTTTATGTGCATATATTTTAGCTGAGAAGTAGTTTTTCCTCGTAGACAGCATTTCCTTTAATTTTGAATTGTGATACACTCTAGCATTGAAAATCAGTAAAGATCAGTCGAGGACATGGGAGGGAAAATGATGCAGAGAAAACACATTTTCTTCTAGATCTCAAGAACTTCCTCATTTATATAAGCCTCATATTTATCTAAAATGGAAATACAAGTCCTTGTCTTATTACATAAGATGATGACTCTTGCTTTTCTATTTTGAAGTTGTAGGAAGTTTGATTGCTGTCATGGTTTGAATTCTGTATCCTTAAAATATATGTCAACCTTGCTGTTTCCATTTCTAAAAACTCAATTTGTGTCTTTTTCGTCTCTTCTATATCTGATCTAATATGCTCTTTCTTCTAACCTACTGAACATATGGAATATGGTTGTGATGAATGATTTTGTGTTCCTTATTAATTCTTTCATCTTTGTCATTTCCAGGTTAGTGCTGATTGATTGCTCTTCTCAGGTGCATTTAATTTTCCTGCTCCCTTCTATTCCTGGTGATATTTAAGTGGAAACTGAAGAGGACCTCAAGTGCCTGCTGCAGAGGGTCAAGGACTGCAGCCTACAATATGGATTGAGGCTCAATGTCAAGAAGACAAAGATCCTCACCACTGGACCAATTGGCAGCATCAGGATGGATGGTGAAGAGATTGAGATTGTACACAGCTTTAGTTTGCTTGGCTC
>NW_006399907.1:160189-207326 GCF_000299155.1 Elephantulus edwardii | reverse complement strand
ATGCATCAGAGAGTTGGACAATGACCAAGGAGGATAGAAGGAGAATTGATGCCTTTGAGCTGTGGTGCTGGAGAAGAGTATTGAGAATACTGTGGACTGCTAGGAAAACAAGCAGATTTGTCCTGGAAGGGGTTAAACTGGGTGGCTCCTTGGAGGCAAGGATTCTGAGGCTCAGTCTAACATACTTTGGACATGTTGTGAGGAGAGACCGGTCCTTGGAGAGGGACATCATGCTTGGGAGAGTGGAGGGACAGCACAGGAGAGGAAGGCCCTCTATGAGGTGCATTGATTCAGTGACTTGGGATAATTAGGATGGGATTGTCAGAGATGGTGCGATTGGCACAGGACAGAGCGGAGTTTAGGGCTGTTGTACATAGGGTTGCTATGAGTCGCAAGCAACTCGACAGCACATAACAACAACAACAACATTGATATTGTGACATTCTCTTTTGGGTTTCTAGATATTTTTTATAGGGCGCTCTGGTGGCCTCATGATAAGGTGATCCGCTGTCAACTCAAAGGCAGGAGATTCAAATCTTCCTGCTTCTTCATGAGGGAGAGATGTGAAATTTCCTCCCTTGCAATTTACAATCTCTGAAAGTCTGATGGAGGGATTATCTATGAGTAAGTTCAAACTCAACAGCAATGAGTGTGCTAGTGAGTATTTTTCTAAAACTGTAATTGTTCTATATGGATAAGAATACAGACTCAGGATTGTAGAAGACTCATCGACAACCTATGATATGTAGAGAACACAACACTTATCACTAAAGTGAAAAGGACTTGAAACGCTTGTATTATTGAAGATAGAAGACTATAACTTTCAGTAGAGAGTACATCTTAACATAAATTAACAAATATCCCCAATGAGACTGATAAATAACATCATGATAAATTGAGGAAATAATTAACTTGTCAAGGATTTAATTTCATCTGGATCCCTAAAATTATGTATTACATTGGGCAAATCTGCTGCAAGACACCTCTTTAAAGTATAAAAAAAGCAAAGATGTTATTTTGAGAACTAATGTGTGCCTGGCCCAAGCCCTTAAATCTTACTTCATGTACATGCAGAAGTTAGATAATGAACAAAGAAGATAGAAGAAAAATTGATGGCTTTGACTTACAGTGTTGATGAAAAATACTGAATATAGAAGGAGTGCTCTTTGGAGGCAAGAATGATAAGGTTTTGCCTCACATACTTTGGACATGCTTATGTTGTTGTTTGTTGTTATGTGTCGTCGAGTCGCTAGTGTTGGGAAGAGTGGAGGGTCCATGAAGGAGAGGAAGACCCTCAATCAGGTGGATTAACTTGGTGGCTGCTGCAATGGGCTCTTGTGTGTCAGGAAGTGTGAGGATGGCACAGGACAGAATGGGTTCAGATCTTTTGTTCATAGGGTCTCTCTGAGTTGTGCTTGACTTGCTGGCACCTAACAACAACAGCAACACTAGAAGTAAAGAACTGTGCTGCTAAACCAAAGGCACACAGTTCAAATCCACCATCTGTTCCATGAGAGAAAGATGGGCAATCTCCTTCCGTGCAATCTACTGTCTGCAAATCCTCTGGAGGGTCAGCTATGAGTTGCTTCTGACTCAACAGGACATAACAACAACTAGAAAAATGAATGAAGATATCTTAGAAGGCAGAATACTCTTTAGAGGTGAGGATAGCAAAACATCACATAATTTGGCCAAATTATCAAAAAGAACTTGTATCTGGACACTTATGAATTGCAATAAGTGATGCTTAGCCTACAGTTATTTTTCCCAATGGTGCAGCAAGACCCTCATTAGTATTCTAACTGAAGTCACATAGATTAATAAATCTTACATGTTGACAGTTGAGGTTAGACACTATTCATGGCCTGTATGAGTTTAGGATACCGCTTCTTCTAATAATTCTGTCTGGGATTTTATTTAGTTTAGGCTAATTGACTCATGCTTGGACCAGGAGGCAGTTGTTAGAGCAGAGCAAGGGAACCACTGCATGGTTCAAAATTGGGAAGGGTATCTGCCAGGGTTGTGTCCTATCTCCATATCTTTTCAATCTATATGCAGAACCAATCATCCGGGAAGACTGGGCTCTATGAGGAGAAGTGTGGCATCAGGATTGGAGGAAGACTCATCAACAATCTGCATTATGCAGATAACACCACCCTGCTTGCTGAAACTGAGAAGGACCTGAAGCGCTTGCTGCAGAAAGTCAAGGACTGCAGCTGTCAATATTGATTGAAGCTCAATATCAAGAAAACGATAAGATTCTCACCACTGGGACGATTGGCAGCATTGTGGTGGATGGTGACGAAATTGAGATGGTAAACAGCTTTAGTTTACTTGGCTTCGCAATCAGCACTCTTGGCACCAGCTTTTTTTGTTATGTGCTGTTGAGTCCCTTGCGACTCATAGCGACCCTATGTACAACAGCCCTAAACTCTGCTCTATCCTGTGCCAATTACACTGCCTCTGACACCCATCCTATTACTGCAGTCGCTGAATCAATCCACCTCATAGAGGGTCTTCCCCTCTTGTGCCATCCCTCCACCCTCCCAAGCATGATGTCCCTCTCCAAGGACCTATCCCTCCTTACAACATATCCAAAGTATATCAGACGAAGCCCCAGAATCCTTGTCTCCAAGGAGCAGCCTGGTTTAACCCTCTCCAGGATGAATTTGTCTGTTTTCTTGGCCTTCCAAGCATCCAGGAAATTAAAATACATATTGCATTGGGAAAGTCTGCTGTTAGAAACTTCTCCAAAGTACTGAAGAGCAATGATGTCAGTCTAGAGACTAAGGTGCACCTGATACAGGTGATGGTCTTTGCAATCACTTGCCATGCTTCAGATAGCTGGACAATGATTAGGAATGATAGAAGGAGAATTGATGCATTTGAGATATAGTGTTGGGGAGGAGTATTGCATATACCATGGGCTGCTAAGAGAATGAACTAGTTCATCCGGGAGAAGGTTAAACCAGGCTGTTCCTTAGAGTCAAGGATTCTGAAGCTTCATCTGTCATACTTTAGACTTATTGCCACTAGGGACCAGTCCTTGGAGAGAGATCTCATGCTTGAGAAGGTGGAGGGACAGCACAGGAGAGGAAAACCCTTGAAGAGATGGATTGGTTCAGTGACTGGGGTAATGAGGGAATGTGTGTCAGACAATAAGAATGACACAGGATAGAGCAGGGTTTAGGACTCTTGTACATAGGGTTGGGATGAGTTGCAGGTAACTCGATGGCACATAACAACAACAACAACAACAACAACCATTTTTTCATATGCATAGCCAATCAGTACTCAGTTAATTACTTAAGGCGAGGCCTTCTATAATTTTCTGTAGTTTTATGGATTGCAAAAAAAACAAAACAAGCAAATTTGTCTTAGAATAAGTACAGCCAGGCAAGCTTCCAGTAGAGCCCTGTTTGTTACTCTTAAATACTTTTTTAAGGAGCCAAACTCATTAGCAGAAACCTTTATGGAGTGTCTACTATGATGCTGTTCTAAAAAAAGAAAACATATTTGACTTTTTGAACATATTAAGACTTAAATTTCAACACTACTATTTTCTAGATGCCTGGATTTGTGTAAACTACCCAAGGCTCTTTGGAACTGCACATTGAACTTCTAGTGTTTATCTTACATGGTTGTTGAGATAAAGAGTAATTAAACAGTATCTGAAGCTCCTTGGAGGCAAAGACAATGAAACTTAGATTCACATACTTTTGAACATGTTTTCAGGGGAAGCCAGTTCTTTCACAAAGACATTGTATTTTGAAAATTTGAGGGTCAGTCAAAGAGACTAATACTCTCAAAAAGATACATTGACACAGTGACTTGCAACCATGGACTTGGAGGTGGTGGAGATTGTGAGCTTGGATCAGGATAGCGGTTGATAAGAATCATAGATGATTTGGCAGAAACTAACAATAGCACTTCTCTGCTCCTTTCTCCTCTTTTGCAGTAAACCCGTGAGCTACTGCCTTCTTAAGTTCTCTGGACAGCAGCTAAGTAAGTAATCCTCAGCTGAGCATTGTTGCCACACTCTGGCTGTGCAGCTACATATAAACTTTCCCCGCAGTAAGCTGCAGCAGTGTTAGAGCACATCTTGTTTGCTTTATTTATCTTAAGGTCATTGTCCTTTGCCACCTCATATCCTGTTGTTTTGTTCCTTTTAAATGTTGTTTTAGGCGGGAAGGTATATTTATACTCTGTTGACTAGAAATAGGTATCAGAGCATTTTTTCTGTAAGGCAGGACCAGTCCTTGGAGAGGGACGGCATCATGCTTGGGAGGGTGGAGGGAAAGCACAAGAGAGGAAGACCCTAAATGAGATGGATTGATTCAGTGACTGGGTTAATGGAGGCATGTGTGTCAGAGATAATAAGATAGGCACAAGACAGAGCAGGGTTTAGAGCTGTTGTACATAATGGTCACTATGAGTTGCAGGCAACTCCACAGCACATAAAAACAACAACAATGACAAGTAAAACTTCAAAGGAATGTAGAAATGTTTAACAACTATTGAGGGTTTAGTATATTTCAAACACTGTTTAGTTCCTATTATCTCAACAGCCATGTGAGATAAATACCATAAGTTCAATGTGTAGTTCAGGTCTTTAGGAATTAACAGGGCTGAAATATTAACCTCAATATATTGGCAAAGCCAATTATGTTTTCTTTTTATAGAATACGCTTGTTCTAGAATATATAATATATAGCTTTTCCAACTAAACCTAATTAGTCACGTTAGTCTCCAGGAAAGAATGGGTTACAGACATACCAACCTGACCTAATAAAAATGGTTCAAAACCCACTACCTACTGATGGTGGTTTGTTTTCTAACATCATCTTTATGTTTAAAAGCTTGCATATGATTATACTGAATGAGCTAACTCAGCCTCTTAAAGACAATACTGCGTAAGACCATTATTGTAGAAATAGAAGATAACTAGTAAAATGTGTAGGAAAGTCTAAGGAGGGAGCGTGGGAGCAGAAGGACGAGGACTGGCAACAGGGAAATCATAGGGGCATACAGTTTTATGGGAACAGGGAGGAGGGGGTAAAGGAAAAGGGATGGGTGGGTATCTGGAAAGATAGGGTAATGTAAGATGTAATTCAATGGTGACTAATTTTATAAAAAATAATGAATGGGAATGAATGCATCAAACACAAAATGAATGAAGGATAGAGTGAAACTCAATGAATATGAACTTCATAAGCAAACATATATATATATATATATATATTTAAAGAGCTTGCTAGCTCTAAGAGAGATCAAAATCAAAACAACTATGAGGTATCATCTCACTGCAGTAAGAATAGCAAAATTTAACAGAACAGCAGACAACAAATGCTGGCGAGGTTGTGGGAAAACTGGAACCGTTATTCACTGTTGGGAGCGTAAAATTGTGCAACCACTATGGAAGGCAGTATGGTGCTTTCTCAAAAAGTTGGAAATAGAAATACCATTTGACCCAGCAATTCCACTACTGGGAATATACCCTCAAGAAACCAGATCTGCAACCCAAGCAGATATATGCACAACCATGTTTATTGTGGCTTTGTTCACAATAGCAAAGAGCTGGAAACAACACAAGTGCCCATCAACAAACAAATGGATAGATAAACTTTGGTATACTCACACAATGGAATACTATTCTGCATTGAAAAATGATGAATTAATGAAATATTATGCAAAATTGGTGACTCTGGAGAACATTATGCTTAGTGAAATACCTCAGTCATAAAAGGATAAATACTGCATAGTGCCACTGTTACAAAGTGGGTCTGACATCAGAATTTGGAGGAAACTAAGAGGGGATAAATAATTTATACTGCATTGGAACAGATGAGGGAGAGAAATGTTTAGGAGGAATGTATGATTAGGTATTTTTGTCATGACAAGGGTCCAGAGTGAAAGCTACACAGTGGAGTGGACTGGGGCGGGGAAGGTTGTATAACAATGAAAGAATTTATTTATTTATTTTTACTTTTCAAAGAGAAAAGTGAACTGGGAGGAAGGGGTGGGAAAGAAGGAAAGTATACAACAAAGAATGAATGGAAATTCAAAGTCTCTCTGTAAACTTTCATTAAGATAAAAAATTATAATAATAATAAAAAGAAAAATGAAAAAAGAACTTGAATGTCATTTTTATGTAGGCCTTGCTGCTAAGACTCACAAGCTGGTAAAATAGAGAAATTTCAATCTACAGCCCATGTGCACATTTTTTGTTAGAGCTCAAAAAGAGTCATGATGAATGCAATGCTTTAGCAAAATTAGAAGAGAAGAAAATATCAGAAGAATATTGCTTTCCAAAATAAGTTTTAGATAAAGAATTTCTGTATCTGGACTTATAATCATCTAAGGATGCAGTTTTAAAAATGATATATCTTTCAACAATACAGCTCTGTACTATTTCAAGATTGGGACCATCTGAATCGAGCTTTAGGGAGCACTAATGAAACAATCCTTAGGAAATTGCCTTGCTAACTCAACATCCATGCAACTCTGTTGGTTCAAATCTACCAGTGGGAGAGATGGATAATCTTCTCACTCCCAGTTTACAGCCTCAGAAACCCAGTGGGGGACAGTTCTATGAATAAGTTCTGCCTAGACAACAATGCTGGGTTTGAGCTGAAATTACCTATAAGTAAAACTGAGTCACTGAGTGACCATTAACTATTCTCATGGCTTTCTGCCACGCTACAAACTGTTACATATAGTCTCTTTGTCCTCCTTTATTTCTGCCCACAAATCCTGGAAATACTCTCATTAGAATGAGAAATTCCTTTATTTTCCAATATTTTATAATCCCTATCAGAATGAACTTTTTTATAAATTGTGGGTCAATTATATAAATTCAAGTAAGTTCCTCCTAGAACAACAGTCTTAAGAAATTAAATAAATAAAAGCAGACATTTCATGTTGTTGTTGTTATGTACCGTCGAGTCATGTTTGACTCATAGTGACCTTATATACATACAATAGCTCTGAACCCTGCTCTATCCTAAGCCAACCTTACTGTCTCTGATACACCTATTCCTATTTCTCCAGTAACTGAATCAGTCCATCTCATTGAGGATCTTCTCCTCCTGTGCTGCCCTTCAACCAAATTCCCAAGCATAATGTCCCTCTCCAAGGACTGGTCCTGCTTTGCAACATGCCCAAAGTATGTCAGATGGAGCTTCAGAAAACTTGCCTCCAAGAAACAGTCTGATTTCACCCTCTCCAAGACAAAACTATTTGTTCTCTTAGCAGTCCATGGTATATTCAATGCTCTTCTCCAGCACCTTGGTTCAAAGGCATCGATTCTCCTTCTATCATCCCTACTCATTGTCCAGCTTTCTGATGCATAGCATGTAACTGTGACAACCATGGCCTGGATCAGGTGCTCCTTAGTCTCCAGAATGACATCATTGTTCTTCAGGACTCTGGAGAGGTCCCTGACAGTAGACTTTCTCAGTGTAATTTGTCTTTTTATTTCCTGGCTGCTGGTGCCAAGAGTGTAGATTGTGGAGCCAAGTAAACTAAAGCTGTTAATAATATCAATCTCTTCACTGTCTATCATGATGCTGTTAATTGGCCCAGTGGTGAGAGTGTTTGTTTTTTTTCTTGATCTTGAGCTTCAATTCATATTGAAGGCATTAGTCCTTGACCCTCTGGAGCAAGTGATTCAGGTCCTCAGTTTCAGCAAGCAAGGTTGTGTCACATTCATAATGCAGGCTGTTGATCAGTCCTGATGCTGCATTCCCCTTCATGGAGTCCAGTCTCACAGATGATCTGTTCTGCATGTAGATTGAAAAGGTATGGGGACAGGACACATCTCTGGCATACACCCTTCTCCAGTTTAAATCATACAGTGTTTTCTGGCGCTGTCCTGATGGTCCAAGTATAGGTTTTACATAAGCACAATCAAATATTCTGTGATTCCCGTTCTTTTCATAGTCAGCCATAGTTTATTATGATTCACACAGTCAAATGCCTTTGCATTGTCATTGAAACACCGATAGACATTCCTCTGGCATTCTCTGCTTTTGGCCAAGATCCATCTAACATTCATGTGCTAGTTATTCTGTTAAGTGTCAATTATCCCAACAATATTCTAGTTGCTAAATGCAACTGTTTACCTAGTTTAAACAACATATATAAACATTATTTTATTTGTAAAATACATGGCAAAATTTAACTCTATGAAATGACAGTAGCAACATAAGAATAATAATTTTATTCTTTAAAATTATAAGATCATGAGACTCTTTATCTATGGGTATTACAAAAAGAAATGCTTCATCTCTGCCCTTTTCATTCTGCCCAGAGTTTGTTTACTGGAACTATTTTTCAAGTATCACATTTTATCTAGGAAAATAAACTCCAAAGTCAGCTAGTAATAACAACTAAATTTACTCAAAATACCCTGGAGAAAGACCTTAAATTATCCACAAAATGCAGTATAAATTGTTTCATATATACAACCTTAAACAGTTATTTTTTTAGAACAAGAAATTGTGCAACTACTGAGGAAGAAATAAAGTTTGTAAACATTTAAATATCTTAGTTTTAAATCCCCTATGTTGTTTTTAGATGCAATCAAGTTGAGCGTCATTCGTAGCAACTCTATGAACAACAGATCTGAATCATATCCTATCCTGTGCCATCCACATCATTGCTAACATACTTGAGCCTATTACATAAGTCTCTGTGTCAATCCACCTTCTTCTCTCTTGTTGACCCTCAACCTTTCAAAGCATGGCATCCCTCTCCAAGGAACAGCCTCTCCTAATAACATGCCCAAAGTGAGATAAAGCTTTGTCATCTTTGCTACCAAGGAGCATTCCAGCTGCACTTTTCCTAGACATATATTTGTTCTTTTGGCAGTCCATGGGATACTCAGTACTATTCTCTAGCATCACACCTCAAAGGCATAAATTCTCCAGACATAAATTAAATTCTCCAGTTCTCAAATGCATAGCAAGTGATTGAAAAGGCCATTTTCTAAATCAGGTACTCCTTAGTCTTGGAACTGATACAATTGCTCCTCAGTAATTTGGAGAGATGCCTGACTGCAGACTATCCCAGTGCAGTATGTCTCTTGATCTCCTGAATGCTGGTACCAAGGATGTTGATTGTGGATCCAAGTAAGGAGAAGTCATTGACAGTTTCAATCTTTTCTCCATCTATTATGATGTTGCTTATTGGTCCAGTCGTGAGAATTTTTGTCTTCTTGATGTTGAGAAGGAATCCATATTGAATGCCATAATATTTGGTCTTCTGTCTCAAGCACTTCAAATTTTCTTCACTTTGACTAGCTGTTCTGTAGGAGTAATATGTACAATCCCCTTTTATATGACTTACTCTTTCTGAAAACCCACTGTGTAAGGTCAATTATGAGTCAGTTCCTACTCAATGGCACTTAACAACAATAACAACAACATTCAATTTGTATGCTAAGCAAGTAATTTGAGAAGTTGGCCTATATGATGATGAATGTGGCAACAAATTTGGAAGAACATCAACACTCTACATTATGTAGATGATGCAACCTTGCTTGGAGGGAGTGAAAAAGACTTGCAGTGTTTACTGCAGAAGATATAAAAAACACACACACACACAAAAACCAAACACACGTACAATCTACAATATGGATTACGTATCTACATAAAGAAAACAAAATCCTCACCACTGGATCCACAAACAACATCACAGCTAGAGAAGAGATTGAAGTTGCCAATGACTTAATTTTACTTGTATACATAATCAACAACCATGGTAGCATCAGAGACGAAATCTAAAGATATGTTATATGGGAAAAATCTTCTGTCTAGGACCTCTCCAAAGTTTTAAAGAGCAAGGACAATGATATCAGTTTAAAAACTTATGAGCACCAGATCCAAGCCTTGATATTTTCAACCACTTTCTGTTTTTGAAAGTTGGACAATGAATAAGGAAGACTGAAAGAGAATTGATTCTTTTTGATAGTGGTGACGGCAAAGAGTAAGAGTATTAAATATACTATGGTACTTCCAAAAGAAAACTAAACATGTCTTGGAGGAATAGCAGTGGACAGTATGCCTTAGAAGTAAGGGTTGTGAAATTTAGTCTCATGTACATTGACATGCTGCTAGAAGGGATCAGTTCCTGGGAAAATACATCATGATAGGAAAGTTCGACAGTCAGCCAAAGAGAGGAAGACCTTCAACTAAATATATTAGCACAACTATTACAACAATAAATTTGAGCATGGCATTGACTGTGAGGATTTCACACATGAAAAAGGAAGGTTCAGATCTGTTGTTCAACAGGTCACTGTGAGTCCTTGACTTGAGGGCACTTAACAACAACAAAACAGGATTGCTATATATCGGGATTATTCTGAGGCAGTTGATGCAGCAACTTTTTCACATAGCAGCGTTTGCTTTGAATTAAGCAAAATTTGATCATACCCATAAATATACTGGAAAGGTTGTTCAGAATTTGACAATTGGTCCACTCACTCTACTTGTTAACTACTACTCTGATGGCCTCACTGAACAAATGTGACTCTTATGCCCTAGAGCATCAGACATCTGAGCCTTAGAGTGAAGCTGTACCAAAAATTAGGACCTACTTTAAATTCTTGTTTAATGAGTGTTGCATTAATTTTGCATTGTTCATGTGATTAACTCTGTGATTTAAAGCTTCTCTAGGACCCTAATGTTGTTGCTATTGTTGTATACCATGAAGTTGGAACTGACCCACTGCTGATCCTCCAGCAGGTTTTCAGAGGAAGTAAATTGCCTGGGGGTTGATTTTCAATCCTTCTCTTATGGAGTTGCTGGTGGATTTGAACCACATGTCTTTGGGATTGTAGTGAAACTTCTTACCACTAGGATACCAGAGCTTCCTTAGGACCCTAATAGGATAATGTAAATGATTCAACATGCTGTAAAAGGAACTTTAATCTTCTTTCCAATGACATGCAATATATTAAAATCTATGTGTTTGTGTTTGTAAGGATGTCATACCTAGAAAGGCAATTAAGTAGTTAATGAACATAAACATATGCTTGGATATGCTGATAGGATGAAGACTCAGACTCACCTGTTTACGCAGGTGGGGAATGGAGGCATTGAGATTAAGGAGATTAGGATTTTTAACTAATTATGTCATATAATTCCATATCTGTGTTATCATTCTCTCAACTTCTTCAAGTCTGTTGAAATGTTCCTTTAGTGGAGTCTTCTTCATCACTCTGTCTCTATCTGGGTCTTGATCCTCTGTCATTCCCCTTTACACTCTCTTCGTCAATCAGTCGTAACAAAATAAAGAATTCATATTTGATTCATTAGGTAGTCATTTACTGTCTTACTCTTTGCCATCAAATCAGAATCAGTATGGAGCTGACCCTCCAGCAGGTTTTCAGATTGGCAAGAAGCTGCACTGAAATCCCTACGGCTTATGGTTCAAGGCTACCAGCTGCTCTGCACGAGAAGGATAGAAAATCTCCCAAGTGATTAGCTGCCTCTGAAAATCCCCTAGAGGGTCAGCTATGCATCAGTTCAGACTCAATAGTACACAATAACAACAACAAATTGTACTGGAATTGATTGTCCATTTTTTCTCCTGTGGAGCTATTAGTAGATTCAAACCACTAGAGAGACAACTTTCGGTAGATAGAACACCTTAGTTTGAGACTATACCACCAGAGTATCTATGCTCAGTTAGGCATTAAGTAGACAGTAATGAACCAGTTGGAGTATTTGCATATGTATCTAGATTCTAGCTGTCTTCATGGAGTTCACTGTTTTGTGGGATGATCAAGTGTGCTAAATATCAGATAGTGACGTTTAAGCTATTCCCTTTTCTCAATCAACACATAATCTCTCCATTCATTCTCCTCTTTTGAAACTTATCACTATTACCAAGGAAAAAGTGCCCTTCATACTTTTGTAAACCCTCAGGCTCTCTCTCCCTTCTTCTCTTTTCAAACTTCAAAGTTGTCTTTGATGTTAATTTTAATTTCTAAAGAAAGCTAGCACACGATGAGTTCTGCCCTCACATCTGTTTGGCTGACCTTACTGTTCTGTGTTTTCTCAGGGCAGAGAATACATTAAATAGAGTGATTGTAGCTGGGCAGAGGATTTATTAAACCTCCTCTTCCAGAACTCTATCCTGGTTCACTTACACTCCTTGGCTCTGTGGTTAAGCTATCCCCATGACACAGCCTAGAAAATTTCCAAGTAGTGTTTCTCAGAAAATTGTCACTTCTCCCCAATATTTTTATTTCTTCCTTAGAAAAGAAAAAGGAATATGAGCTATATCACTTGGAAACAGGAAAGTGTGAGGTTGACTGGAATGGAATCAAATGATAGCATGCTAAATAAAAGGTCAGGTGCTCCAGAAGACTGAGATGCTTAGTGTAGGAGGGCATCAGCTGAGAAACCAGAAGGGTAAGTATTTGATCTGGGCTTTCTAACTCTTCAACTGTTTGGCATTTAACCTCTTCAACGTTTAGTTTCCTCTCCAAAAAGTCCTTGAGGGTAACAGCAGCCCTTACATACTATAAAATGTAAGGACTAAGTAAGAAAAATTCATTGAAACATAATATAGTAGTACATGTTGTTGCTGTTCGGTGCTATTGCGTTGACTACAACTCCTAGCAACACCCTATGAGCAGCAGATCTGAACTTTACCCTATCCTGTGCCATCATTACAATCTCTGATATGTTCCAATCTACTGGGATAGTCACTGTGCCAATCCATTTTGTTATGATCTTCGTCTTTTTCTCTGAGCCCCTACATTTCCTAGCATTATATCTTTTCCAATGACTTGCCCCTTCTGAAAACAAGCTCAAAATATGTGAGATGAAGCTGCTTCAAAGGAGCAATCTGGTTGAACTTTCTTCAAGGGTCATTTGTTCTTTTGGCAGTCCACAACGCATTCAATACTTCACTTCAAAATCACACTTTGAGGGTACCAATTCTTCTGTTAGCCACTGTCCCGTTTTTAACATACATGTTGTTGTTCTTATGTGCTGTCGAGTCATAGACAACTCATACTGACCCTATGAATGAAAGACCTGAACACTTGTGTAACTTTCATTGTTTCTCCAAGTTCATAGGGTTTCTGGAGTCAATCTGTTTTGGATTTAAAAGATCATGGCTCAGACCAGGCACACCTTAAGTTTTTAACTTGGCATCCTTGATCTTTTGCACTTTGGAGAGGTTTTTGACAGCAGATTTTCCTAATGGAACACATCTTTTGATTTTTATTAATGTAAAATAAAATTTTTCTTTTAACTGGTTTATTTACAAAGTTCATACACACTGATTTTTCATACTGGATCTTTCTCATTTCCTTTGCCTACCCTTTTCTCCGTCCATCAAATTGTGTGACCCTGTTATTAACCACTCTCAAGCCCCTGGCCATCCTCACCTCTCTACTCCCATCATACCCACCCTTGTATCCTCATACACATTCTACAATAATGGTCTTATACAGTATTCATCCTTATGGAACTGACTTAGTTCACTTGGTATAATGCTCTCCAGTCCCTACCAAATTAGGCAGTAATTTACAAAATCATTGTTCTGCATGCTGCTTAGTATTCCATCCTGTGAATGTACCATAATTTCTCATAATTACCAGACTGTGGTGGGACATTTGGGTTATTTCCTTGTTCTTGTGATGGTGAATAACACTGCTGTGAATATTAGTGTACAAGTCTCAGTTTGTGTTTCAATCTTATTTTCTCAGGGTATATTCCAAGAAACGGAATAGCTGTGTCAAATGGAATATCCATGTTCAGCTCTCTGAATAAATGTCAAACTGCCTTCCAGAGTGGTTGTATCATTTTACAATTCCACCCACAATGTATAAGAGTTCCAATTATATGACATCTTCTCTAACATTTATTATTTGCTGTCCTGTTAAACTTTACCACTACTCCTGGGGAGAGACGATACCTCATTGTGGTTTTGATTTGTATCTCTTTTATTGCCAGTAATTTGGAGCATTTCTTCATGTGTCTGTTGGCCATCTTAATATCTTCCTCTGTGAATATTCTTTCCATGTATTTTGCCAATTTTGTAATTGTGTTATCAGTCTTTTTCTTGTGGAAGCCCTGTAGGATTCTGTAAACATTTGATATGAGACCCTTGTCTGATATGATATTGCCAAATATTCTTTCCCAGTCAGTAGATTTTCTTTTCTCTCTGTTGGAAAAAGTTTTGATGAGTACAAATACTTCATCTTTGGAAGGTCCCATTCACCAATTACATTCCATCCAGATTGAGTTTCTGGCTTTATTTGGCAGTCTCTTTATACCATAAACAAGGTCATCTAAGCTTGATACCAGTTTGGTTCCGATGATCTTGATGGTTTGCGGCTTGACTCCCAGGTCTCTAATCCACCGTGAATTGATCTTTGTGTGAGATGTGGATCCTGTTTCAGCTTTTGCAGTAGCAATCCAGTTTTTCCAGCACCATTTGAAGAGGTCATTTCCCCATTTGATAGGTTTGATTTCCTTGTTGACCAAATATAGCTGAATCTATTTCTGGGTTCTCAGTTCTGTTCCATTGGTCTATATGCCTACCTTTGTACTACTACCATGTTGTTTTGGTTACTACCACTATGTAGTAGGTTTTGAAGTCAGGGAGTGCTATGCCTTCCACTTCCTTTTGTTTTTCAGAAGTCTTTTGCTTATTAAAAGTCTCTTTCCTATCCAAATAAACATGATAATTTCCCTTTCTTTTGTTAAAATTATTATTTTATTTTATACTGATTTATTTGTTTTTGTTTGTTGTTGTTAGATGCCATTAAGTCACCTGACTCATAGCAATCCTACGTACAATAGCCCTAAAACCTGCTCTATCCTGTGCTATTCTTATTGTTTCTGAATATCTACCTCCGATTATCCCAGTCACTGATGAATCAATCCATCTCATCAAGGGTCTTCCCTCTTCCTTTCCAAGGACTGGTCCTGCCTTGCAACATGCCTATAGTATGTAGTATGTCAAATGGAGCTTCAGAATTATTGCCTCAAATGAGTAGCCTGGTTTCATCCTCTCCAGGATGAACCTATTTGTTTTCTTAGCAGTCCATGGTATATATTCAATACTCTACTCCAGCACCACAGCTCAAAGACATCAATTCTCATTCTGTATACCCTAGTCATTATTCAGCTTTCTGATGCATAAAGTAATTGCAGATACCATGACCTGTATCAGGTACACCTTAGTCTCCAGACTGACATTGTCTTCAGTATTTTGGAGAGGTCTCTGACAGCACACTTTTTCAGTGCAATTTTCTTCTGATTTCCTGGCTGGTAGTACCAAGAGTGTTGATTGTGGAGCCAAGAAAACTAAAGCTGTTAACAGTCTTAATCTCTTCACCATCTATCATGATGCTATTAATTGATCCAGTAGTAAATATCTTTGTTTTCTTGATGTTGAGTTTCAATCTAGACTGAAAGCGGCAGTCCTTGACCTTCCTCAGCAAGCGCTTCAGGTCCTCCTCAGTTTCAGCAAGCAAGGTTGTGTTATTTGCATAATGTAAATTGTTGATGAGTCGCCTCCAATCCTGTTGCCAAATTTTTTTGCAGAGCCCAGCCTCCTGGATAATCTGTTCCACATATAGATTGAAAAGGTATGGATATAGGACACATCCTTGGCATACAGCCTTCCCGATTTTGAACCATGCAGTATTGCCTAGTTCTGATGACTGCCTCCTGGTCCAAGTATAAGCTTCACATAAGCAAAATCAAGTGTTCTGGGATTCCCATTCTTCTCAGAGTCAGTCATAGTTTGTTGCAATCTGCACAGTCAAATGCCTTTGCATAGTCAACAAAACACAAATAGACATTCCTCTGGTACTCTCTGCTTTCAGCCAAGATCCATCTAACATTAGCTATAATATCCTTACTACCATGCCCTGTGCCATTCCATTTGGTTTTGGATAATTTTCAGCAGAATCTTGTCTGCATGTGATATTAATGATACTGTTTGATAATTTCCTCACTCTGTCAGGTAACCTTTCTTTGGAATGGGAACAAATATGGATCTCTTCCAGTCAG
This sequence comes from Elephantulus edwardii, assembly GCF_000299155.1. Classification (NCBI taxonomy): domain Eukaryota; kingdom Metazoa; phylum Chordata; class Mammalia; order Macroscelidea; family Macroscelididae; genus Elephantulus; species Elephantulus edwardii. The sequence goes on along the minus strand of NW_006399907.1, from coordinate 191,280 downwards.
TTGGTCAGGTGGTTGTCCTCTAGATTTCTTGGCACAACTTGGTGAGCATGTCCAGGGAAATATATGTTTCTTGAAATATATTAGTTGGTATGCCGTTCTTGGGGCTCTGATTTTTTTGCTAATTCCTTCATCACCACAGGCTCTTGCTCATACGTTGTTTCATGAAATTCTTCTGTATTAGCCAATTCCTTTTGGTACAGTGAATCTGTATAGTCCTTTCATCTTCTTTTAACACTTCTTCCATCATTTAATATTCTGCCCAAAATATCTTTAAGTATTGCAACTCAAGGCTTGAATTTGTTCTTCAGTTTCTTCAGCTTAAGACATGCTGAGTGAGTTCAGACCCTTTGATTTTCTGACTCCAACTCTTCGCACATTTCATTGTGATACTTTACAAAGTTCAAATATTGTTTTTCATACTGGTTCTTCCCTAATTTCTTCATTCCTACCCCCATAAAACTGTGCAATCTATTGATCTCCTTGTAAAATGAATTTTGTATCTGGATTGAGATTGCTTTTGGTAGGATTGTCATTTTTACAATATTGAGTCTTCCTATGCATGAACAGAGTGTCTTACAGAAATGTTCGGTAGTTTTCTTTGTATAGGTCTTTTGTGTCTCTAGTTAGTTTCACTTCCAAGTATTTATATTTGTGGTTGGCTATTGTAAATAGTATTGCTTTTTTTGTTTCCTTCTCTGAGTTATCTTTGTTACTGTAGAGGAATCCCACTGATTTTTGGATATTGATCATATATCCTGCCACTATACTAACTTGGTCGACTAGCTGTAACAGTTTTTGTTGGGTTTTTGGTTTTTTGGTTGGTTTTTTTTTTTTTGAGTCCTTGGGGATTTCTGTGTACACTATCATATCATCTGCATACAGTGATAATTTACCCATGTCTTTGCTCATCTGGATGCCTTTTATTTCCTTCTTTTGTTATATTGCCCTAGCAAGCACTTCTAATACAATATTGACTAGAAGTGGTCACAGTAGGCATCCTTGTCTGATCTCTGTTCACAAAGAAAATTCTTTTAGTCTCTTTCCATTGAGAACTATATTGGCTCTTGGCTTTGCCTATATACTTTTCACTATGTTGAAGAAATTCCCTTTTATTCCAATATTGCTGAGTATCTTTATCAGGAAGGGGTGTTAGATTTAGTCAAATGTCTTTTCTGCATCAATTGCTAAGATCATATGGTTCTTGTCATTTGCTTTGTTAATACAGTGAATTACAATAATCGCTTTTCTTATGTTGAACCATCCTTGCATACCTGTTATGAATCCCACTTGGTCATGGTAATTTTTTTATGGCAATACATCTTTTGATTTTTTGATGGTTGTACCATGGGGGTATTGATTATGAATATAAGAAAGACAAAATTATTGATAACTTTAATCTTTTCTCCATCATAATATTACCTGTTATTATCTTGAGTTTAAATATAACACATATTGAATCTAGAGTCTTTAATCTTCTATAGCCATTATTTCAAATCCTCTTTATTTTCTACAAGTAAGGGTATATCATCTGTAGAATATAGCTTGTTTATGAATATTTCTTTAACCCTGATGTCACTTCCTTCTCTTTTGGAGGTAGTTTTTTCCCCCACTTTCTTTTTCTTATAGTTCAATTTCTCGAATTATTTGTTCAGCATACAGATTGAACCAGTATGAAGAAAGGGTACAACTTTGACATATACTTTTCCTGATTTTAGCCATGAAGTATTATTCCCTTGTTATGTTCAATCAATCATTTCTTGTTCTGTATGAGAACAATTCAGAAGTCTGGGATTCACATTCTACTCAATGTTAGCCATTTTGAGTACCATTAACATTAGCAAGACAGCTCAAACATCTTCATTTTAATCATTCGTCTTCTGTTGAAAAAAGCTTAACCTAGATAGATTCAAAACTAACTTAACTAGTATCTTCATTTAGACTTAAATGGCAATATTTTAAAATGTGAGATTTGTGTTGCTTTTTCCACTGCTATATAGTCAATATTGATATGCTGACCACCAAATATGAATGCCTACATGTTTTGTGTATATGCATATTCATCAGTGAATTGATCAACTAATAGGCTTATAGAAGGTTATTTCTGCTTATCCCAGAAAAAGTAGTACTTTTTATGACCTTTCTGTATCTCCTCTCACCATCCTCCACCTCAGACACTACAGAAACATTCCTTAAATCTCTAAAACTAAAGAGACAAAGAACTTTAATTCTTCTACATTTATATAAATTATGCAAAATTGAGAGAACCATTGAGTCAAATATTCTGTATTTTTAAAGTATATTTCTATCAAATTTTCTTATCATGTACTGCCTTGAAGTGATCAATATCCCAGAGCAAAGAAACTCAAATTCCTACTTATACTTAATTACAGGGTGGAGTTTAACTTATTTTCTCACATAAATTATATTGTGTTTAAAAGTACATTATAAAAAGTAGGAGTCACAGGAGTCCCAATATTTGCAATAACTCATTGTTCAAGTAGAAACAAATTAGAGCGTGCATCCTGTACTCTGGGATTTCTAGTCATCAAAGATTAAGAGTTTCCTAAGACTGACAGAAGAAAGTACCGGAAGTCACATGGGATGAAATAAATCCAGAGGAGATATGAAGAAATAAGTATTTCCTTTCACTATAAAGCAAAGCCATTTAGATCATAAAAGCATGGACCTGATTGCCAGAAAATAGAACTCTACTATGAACTCTTTCTATGCTTTTGACAAATCGTTTAACCTTTCTGCTACAGTTTCTCAACCCAAGGAAAAAGAGCTATAACCTGGGAATCCAGGAATAGGCAAAATTAATTAGTAGTATTTATGAAGCTAATAGAATATAAAACAATACTTATAAAATATTTTAATTCTTTATATCAGATGATAAAACACAAAAAAAATGTTTTTATGTGCCATCAAGTCACTTGCAACTTACAGTGACCCAATGAACACAGATCTGAATCCCGCACTAGCAACCTTATTTTCTCTGACACACCTATCCCTGTTACTCCCATCAATCCATTTCACTGATAGTCTTCTTTTCTTTTGATGTTTCCTACCCTTCCAAGCATGATGTCTCTCCTTGCAACATGTCCAAAGTATATCAGACAAAGCTTTAAGATTCTTACCTCCAAGGAGTATCGTGGTTTCACTCTCTCCTAAACAAATTTGTTTGTTCTCTTAGCAGTCCATGGTATATTCAATACTCTTCTCCAGCACCAAAACTCAAAGGCATCAGTTTTCTATCATCCTTAGACATTGTCCAGCTCTCAGATGAATAGCAAGTAATTGCAAAGATCATGGCCTGGACCAGGCACACTTTAGTCTCTACACTGACATTATTGCTCTTTAGTACTCAGGAGAGATCCCTGACAGTAGATTTCTGCAATTCATCTTTTGACTTCCTGGATTCTAGTACTAAGAGTGTTTATTATGGAGCCAAGCAAGCTTAAGCTGTTTACAATCTCAATCTCTTCATCATCTAACATATTAATCTAGTGATGAGAAACGATGTTGAGTTTCAATCCACATTAAAGGCTGTAGTCCCTGACCTTCTGCAGCAAATGCCTCAAGTCCTCTTAAGTTTCAGCAAGCAAGGTTTTACCATCTGCATAACACAGATTACTAATGAGTCTTCCACCAATCTTGATGCCACATTCCTCTTCATAGAGCCCAGCCTCCCAGATGATCTGTTCTACATACAGAGTGAAAAGATATGGAGATATAATACATCCCTAGTGTACACCTTCCATGATTTTGAACCATGAAGTGTTTCCCTGCTCTGTTCTGAAAACTGCCTTCTCGTCCAAGTATAGGTTTTGCATAAGCACAATTAAGTGTTCTGGGATCTCCAATCTTCTCAGAGTTAGCTACATTTTGTTATGACCCACACAGTCAACTGCCTTTCCATAGTGAATGAAATACACATAGACATCCTCTGGTATCCTCTGCTTTCAGCCAAGATCCTTCTAACATTGAATATATTATCCCTAGTACCACAGTCTCTTCTAAAACCAACTGCACAGCTGGCAGTTCTCTGTTGATGTGCTGTTCCAGTAATTTTTGGGTAGGATCTTGCTTATATGTAATATTAGTGATATTGTTCCATGATTTCCATACTCTGTCTGACTCGATATTTTGAAATGGGAATATAGGTCTCTTCCATTCAGTTGGCCAGTTAGTTGTCCTCCAGATTTCTCAGTGTAACCTGGTGAGCACATCCAAGCCAGCATCTGTTAGTTGAAATATATCAATTGGTATACCATCAATTCCTGGTACCTTGTTTTTGCCAATTCCTTCAGAGCAGCTGAACTTCCTCCTTCATTACCTTTGCCTTTTGATCATATGTTGTTTCATAAAATACTTCTGTATCAGACAATTATTTTGGTATGGTGACTCTGTACTCCTTCCATCTTCTTTTGATGCTTCCTGGGTCATTCAACATTCTGCCCACAAGCATTCTTAAGCATTACAGTTCGAGGCTTGAATTTGTTCATCAATTCCTTCAACTTAAATGCTGAGGGAATATGGCCCTTTTAATTTTCCAACTCAAGCTGTTTGCACATTTCATTGTAGTACTTTGCTTTGTCTTTCCATGTTGCCCTTTGAAATCTTCTGTTCAGATCCTTAACATCTTGATTTCTTGCTGTTGCTTTGACTTCTCAGTGCTCTAGTGCAATATTCAGAGTATCTTCTAACATCCATTTTGGCTTTTTTATTTTTCTTCTTCTTCCATCTTTGTAAAGACCTTTTGTGTTCTTCATGAATGATATTCTTGATATCCTTCCACAGCTCATTTGATCTTCGCTCATTCATATTAAAGGCCTAAAATTTTTCCTGAGATGGTCTTTAAATTTAGGAAGGAGAGACTTAAGGTCAAACTTTGGTTATTGTGGATTTGATTAGATTTTCTTTAGCTTCAGTTTGAACTTGGATACAAGTAGATGATTGATCCACAATCAGCACCTGGCCTACTTTTCACAGCTGCTATTGAGCTTCTCTGACAGTTTCTATCACATATGTAATACCATATACAGTCTGATTTCTGTGTGGTTCAGCAGGTGAAGTCCATGTTTACAATTGCTATTTGTGTTTCTTAGAAAGGGTATTTGCAAGGAATAAATCATTCATTGTACAGAATTCTATCATTCTGTCTCCAGACTCATTTCTGTCACCAAGTCCATATTTCCCCACTACTGATTCTTCTTCCTTGTTCCCAACTTTGCATTCCAGTCACTCATGATTGCTAATGTATCCAATTACATGTTCAATCAATTTCTGAGTGCAGCAGTTGGTAGAAGTCATCAATTTCCTCCTCTTTGGCTTTGGTTGTTGGTGCATACATTTGAATGATGTTGTTGTTAGGTACCTTTGAGTTGCCTGCCAGTTATAGCGACCTTATGTACAACAGCCCTACATCCTGCTCTATCCCTTTCCAATCTTATCATCTCCAACATTCATATCCACATTACTCCAGTGACAGAATCAATCCATTTCATCATGGATCTACCTCTCCTGGGCTGTCCTTCCACCCTCCCAAACATGATGTCCCTCTCCAAGGACAGGTCCCACCTTACAACATGTCCAGAGTATGTCAGACAGAGAGCGTCAAAATCCTTGCCTCCATGGAGCAGCCTGGCTTCACCCTCTCCAGGATGAACTTGTTCTCCTAGCAGCCCATCATAAATGCAATACTCTTCTCCAGCACCAACGCTTAAAGGCATCAACTCTCCTTCTATCATCCTTAGTCATTGTCCAGCTCTCTGATGCATAGCAAGTAATTGCAAAAACCAAGGCCCGTATCAGGCACACCTTAGTCTCCAGACTGACATCATTGCTCTTCAGTACTTTGGAGAGGTCTCTGACAGCAGACTTTTCCAATGCAAGATGTCTTTTAATTTCCTGGGTGCTGGTACCAAGAGTGTTGACTGAAAAGCCAAGCAAACTGAAGTTGTCAATAATCTCAATCTCTTCATCATCCATCATGATGCTGTCAGACACAGTGGTGAGAATCTTTGTTTTCTTGATGTTGAGCTTCAATCCATATTGAAGGCTATAGTCCTTGACCTTCTGCAGCAAGCACTTGAGGTCCTCCTCAGTTTCAGCAAGAAGGGTTGTGTCATCTAAATAATGCAGATTGTTGATGAGTCTACCTCCAATCTTGATGTCACACTTTTCCTCATAGATCCCAGCCTCCAGGATAATCTGTTCCATATATTAATTGAAAAGATATGGAGACAGGACACATTCTTGATGTACACCCTTCCCAATTTTGAACTATGCAATGTTTCATTGCTCTGTTCTAACTACTGCCTCCTGGTCCAAGTATCAGTTTCGCATAAGCACGATCAAGTGTTATGGGATTCCCAGTCTTAGAGTCAGCCAGAATTTGTTGTGATCCAAACTGTTAAATGCTTTTGCATAGTCAATAAAACACAGACATTTCTCTGGTACTCTCTGCTTGATAGTGGTATTAAAAGATCTTCATTGTATAAGTAAGGATATTATCCTGTCACTCATACCATTGTATTTCAAGATGGATCTAGCAATGATATTTTTAAGATTTTAATCTGTTAATTCTGGTTATAAAGGTTAAACCAACAGTACCAACATTCAAAATGCATAATTTCATGTAATCTTAATAATCCTAAAAAGTTAAGATTATTTCGTTATGAGATAGGAAAACAAATATATTGTTTGACTTTCATGACCACTAGGTTCCATGCTACATAGCAACTTTTCTGTTCAAAATGGAATATATTTAATCTAACCACCCTTTTCCCCATTCCAAGGTTAATTTTTTTTTCTTTGAAAGTAGCAACAAAGGCAGATACTCAATGGGAGCTACAGAAGTATTATGTTGAATTGAGTAGTAATAAGTTAAAAATTAAAATCCAAGTGATGTAACAGAATATGAATGAGTTTATTAAATCTTCTGTTGAGATAAAGTTAAGAGGGAGTAGGGGAAAAGAAGAAGTGCTTTTATTACCTTATGAAATAGGAATATAGGGCCACTGGGTTGACAGACAACTAAAAAGATAAAAAAGTAAAGAATAGAATTTTTCAAAGGCCAGTTTTATCATACACCTTTTTTCATGAGATATTTAACTGGGCTCAGTTTATGGTCAAAGTATTTCAAACGAATTATTCTATAATAACTTCTACAAACATTTTCTTGTATCTACTGTCAGTATAAGAGTAGGAGAGCGAAAATAGCAACTGTCTTCCCTTTCAAATGCTTAGGAACTGTGTATGAACAGACTCTCTTCTTTCTAAGCTAAATAAGAATTATTGTTTTCCCCACCTGATTCATTTTCCAATAATTGAAAGTGTTTATCACTTCTCCTTGGAACTGCTTTCCAAACTCCCTTTTCTTTCAGGGTCAGGCTCCAGGCTGTTTCCACTATTCTAATGGAAACCTCATTTAATTCTTAACATAGGATTTACAGAGATTGGACCGTGTTACGCCTATAACACCTCATTACCACATGAGTATGACATATGGTTTCTTATTTATTTGTGAGTACAGTTTTACCATTAATAATATAATAAGCTAAAAAGATGAAACTCTTCTAAGAGTTAAACCTAATTCAGAGATTATGATTTAAAAGAGTCAAAAATAATAAGGAAGTATTTTAAAGGACATAGGTGATGGATTGAATTGTGCCTCACAAAAATGCAGTGTGGAAACTAATGCTGGATCCCTTAAGGTTTTAAAAGAATTAAACATGGAGTATAACACCCCTTAAGTTCATCACAACCTTGGTTTCATATAAGAGAAGTTTCCCTAGGGTATGACCTATAACACCTCTTATCTCATCAGACGAAAAAGGGAGGAAGATAAGCCAGAGGGGACACTTCAGTGCCAGCAAGAAATAAACTTAGCAGTAGAGTATGTGCTCTTAGACCTGGGTTCCTCAAAACTGGAGAAGACCTGGGCATGTAGAGAGCTTCACGGAACTCTGGATGCACAGAGCTGAAGGAAACAAGACTCTTTTCTAGAACTTAGTGAAACTGAGAAGGTGCAGAAAGAAAGGGTAGAGAAAGAGCGACTTCCCTTAGAGCTAACATTCTCATTTTGGATTTCTAGCTCTATAAAATGCAAGAGAATAAGTATCTACGAAACCATCCACTTGTGATATCTGTTAGAGTAGCACTAGACAACTGAGACAATCATGAAGCAAAATGTATGCTGTTGGTGAGTACCATCTAGTCGGAACCAATGCATAGATGACTCCCCAGCAGGTTTTCAGAGGCAGTGAATCCCACAGGAGAAGATTGTCTATCTTTCTCCCACAGCAACTAGTGGACTTGAACTTTTGAGTTGGTAACTCAGCTCTTTACCACTAGGCCACCAGAACTCCTAAAGCAATTAATTATGTTATTAGAATTTTATCTTCTATCTGGACAAAAAAAAACACGCCAAAACACCACCACAACAAAACAAACCCAAAATTAACAACAATAACAACCTACAAAACAACTCTCTACTTTAGACAGGCATAGTTCCTACTGATACACTATAAATATACACAGTGTATCATATATATAGTATCAAAAATATAGTGTATCTCATATATATAGTGTATCCAATATATAGAAAGTATCATATATATGTATAGTGTGTGTGTATATAAAATAACATAAGAAATATTTATAGTTTGCCCAGAAATTAAAGGACTGCAGTCTTAAACACGGACTGCACTTCAACATCAAGGAAACAAAGATCCGCACCACTGGGTCTATTGGTAGCATCATGATAGAGAAGAAATTGAGATTGTTAACAATTTCATCTTGCTCTGATCAACAAGCAACACTTGGCACCAGCAGTCAAGAAATCAAAAGATGAATTGCTTTGCAAATATCTGTTGTCAGGGACCTTTCCAGAATGCTAAAGAGCAACAAGGTCTAGAAACTAAGTTGTGCCTGATCCAAGCTATGGTCTCCTCTGTTACTTGCTATGCATTCAAAAGCTGGACAGTGATTAAGGATGACAGAAAAAGAAACAATGCCTTTGAGTTGTAGTGCTGGAGAAGAGTTTTGAACATACTCTAGACTGCTGAGAGCAAACTGATCTGTCCTAGAGAGGGTAAAACCAGGCTGCTCCCGAAGGCAAGGATTTTGGAACTCTGTCCCAAATACGTGACAGAGTAAAAGGGGCCAATTCTTGGAGAAGGATATCATGCTTGGAAATGTCAGCACTAGAGTGGAAGATTCTGGATGAGATGGATTGCTGTGGCAATGTGGTCAAGTGTGTCAGAGACAGTGAGATTGGCTCATGATAGGGCAGAGTTCACGGCTATTGTTCATAAGGTTGCCATGAATCTTAGTTGACTTGAAGACACATAACAACAACATTAATACATATAAGAGGTAAGAAACTGCACTGCATTCCCAAAGGCACATGGTTCAAATCCACCAGCTGCTCTACGGGAGAAGGATGAACAATCTCCTCCTGTGGGATTTCCTGCCTCTGAAATCCTTCTGGGGGAAATCAGCTAAGAGCGGGTTCTGACTCAATAGTGCAAAACACCACAATATTCATTGCCAAAGAACTGGAACAGGTTCACAGTGGGTTTTCAAAGGTTGTAAATGTCATGGGAGGAGATGGGCTAAGTTTCTCCCTGGGAGGAACTGGTGGATCCAAATCTCATGCCTTTGTGTTGGCAATGCAATGCCTTACCCACCAAGCCACGAGAACTCCCTAATAATTTACTTTGATGAATTATAATTACTACTTTTTAAATACTAAAAACAGTACCAATTTTTAAACTCGAAATCTCTCCCTTTGGGAGGTGTTAACTGCTCAGGAAGTTACTTTATTTTTCTCTATTGTTGAAGGAAATATTTTGATTATATTGTAATAAAGAAGAAAGAAGTCTTTTACTCAAGGTCATGTCTGCTGGGTGACATTTTAAATTCAAGAAAGAGAAAGTATGTCACTGTGAATGACAATAGTGTTAGGATGAACTTGTTCCACTTTTTAAGATCAAGGTACAGAGTGATTCTTTGTTAAAAAAATAGAAAAGATAAACCTGTAAAAGAAAAATTGGGCTCTTGGCTCTCCCAAAAATTGTATTTTGCTATCCTGAAATCTAGGGTAAAGATACACAGCTTTTAATGAAACCTATTTATGGAAATAATGAGCAACAGAATGAGGATAATGAAGGATTTTTTCCCCCTGTTTGAAAATCTGTCCAAAGCTCCCTGTGGACTTCTTCCTCTGTGGATGGAGGTACACATACTCTCCCTGTTCATTTGTGCATCAATTCCCTTAGAACATAAAAGAAAAATGGAAAATTACCCATAAGTGATTATTTCCCTTGAGCAGAATTATTGTGATTGTGTGTGTGTGTGTGTGTGTGTGTGTGTGTGTGCGCGCGCGCGCGCGCGCTCGCGCGGGTGACTGCTGCTTTCCACACACACAGAAGACAGACTGTTGACAGTAAATGTTTAGTCAGGAGCGAGAAGACTTTTGTTTTAATTCCAGACTGTTTTTACCAGCCAGATGATATTTTCTCCTTTTCATCAGTGCCACAGAAGCTTCTGAGTTTTACGGGAGTGCTGCTAAATATGATAGATCAGTCACACGGCTTAATTTGTCCCAGTTGGAAGATGAGCTATTTCCTTTTACTAATGACAGAGAAACCCATTGTCATCTAGTTGATGCTTATTTCAAAGTAGAACTGCCCCATAGAGTTTCCAAGGCTATATATTTTTACAGAAGAAAAATGGCCACATCTTTCTCCCGAGAAAGAGCTGGTGAGTTCAGACCTCTGGAGTTTTGCTTGGCATCTGAGAATTTTAATCATTGTGTCACCAAGTGATAGCAGGAGATCTTTCAGGGTAAGCTTGTTGTGAAGGCTTTGAGAGGCAGTGCAATCATATTGAATTTTTGTGAATCCTTTACCAGAGGCAAAAATGGCTGTCTCAATTTTCTTCAACGTGTTATTTTTGAGTTGGAATGTTGTTTGGGAATGGGCCTGTGCAGGCAACATGAACGCGAACATTTTAAGAGATTGTTTCACTATTGTTATACTTACCTGGAGTGATGAGAAAAACCTTAAGTACTACATTAGGGTGATTCAGGCTTGGCCAAATGAGTTCCTTATATTTAGTATTTCCAAGCAATTTTGTGGGTTTTTATGATGGAATGGAAAGGGGATAAAACTGCCTAAAGGGATGCAGACTCATCATGACCTTGTACAGCTGAATAGACCTGCCCAATAGAGTTTCCAAAGTTATCTTCTGGAAGCCAACTGACACGTTTTCTCTTGCAGAAAAGCTGGTGGGTTTGAACCTTTGGATTAGCATTTTAATGCTTAACCATTGTGTTACCAGGTATCTTCTGGGATTCAAAGTCCCAGTATTCAACCTCATTGCCATCAGGTCAGAACTGATTCGTTGATGACTGTCCAGTGGGTTTTCAGAGGCTGTAAGGTGCACAGGGGGAGAGTGCCCATCTTTCTCCCCAGGAGTTGCTGGTGGATTTGAGCTGCCTAAGAGGTACCAGCAGTGCAACTCCCTATGAGTTATGCCACTGGAACTCCTTTTTCTGGATTAGAAAGGCTAAAACCAAAATGGATAGGGGTTTTGTGTGTTTTGTTGTTTTGGGGTTGTGTTTTATTTTGTTTTGTAGAAAAGTGGAGTACAGAAGAGGACTATGATGTCCAGAGAAGGGAGAGGGTTTGTAGACAAGTAAGTTCCTTTGCTAAGGGGCTCTGGGAGGAAATGCTAAGTTTTACAAAAGGAAATAATTAGATGATGGAGTGGGATGGAAGCATAATTAATTCTTCTGTTGTTGTTGTTTTGTGCCGTTGAGTCTTGCAACTCATAGCGACCCTATGTACAACAGCCCTAAACTCCGCTCTGTCCTGTGCCAATCGCACTGTCTCTGACACTCCCATCCCAATTATCCTAGTCACTGAATCAATCCACCTCATAGAGGGTCTTCCTCTCCTGCACTGTCCCTCCACCCTCCCAAGCATGATGTCCCTCTCTAAGGACTGGTCTCTCCTCACAACATGTCCAAAGTAAGTTAGACGGAGCCTCAGAATCCTTGCCTCCAAGGAGCCACCCAGTTTAACCCTTTCCAGGACAAATCTGTTTGTTTTCCTAGCAGTCCATGGTTTAACCTGAAAACCCTAATTCTTCTGGAGTAAGAAAATCAGATATTTTCAGGGATATGGCATCCACTTCCGAAACATCTTGCCTCCAGAAACTCTATGAACTTGGAGAAACGATGAAAGTTATACAAATATTCAGGTCTCTTATTCATAGGGTCGCTATGAGTCGTCTTTGACTTGACGACACTTAGCAAGAACAATGACAGTCTTATAACATAAAACAGGAGAACATATTTTCATGTTTGTTGTGTGTATTCTTGTGTTATCTTTTTCTGCTAACCAGTAGTAGAAGCATCTGTAGTGGCCTGCATGTTGCTGGGATGCTGAAAGCTTTGTCAGCGTTATTTCAGACCTTAGCATGGTCACCCATGATGAACAGATGTCAGCGGAGTTTCTAGACTATGATGGATTAGAAAGAGAAGGCTGAAACTCTACTTTTCAAAATGGACCCATGACCTCAACTAGTTCACTGTGGATGCATCATCAGAAGGGTTAACTGTTGAGGAAGACATTATATTTGGTAGAGAGTCAACGAAAGTAAAGGGACTTTCCAATCTGATAGATTGACACAAGGACTATGACAATGGAAGCAATTACCCCAGCAATCATGAAGATGGTGCTGATTCGGACCATGGTTCAAGCGATTGTGCATGTTGTTACTTGGTGCCCGTTGAGTCAAGTACAACGCACAATGACCCTATGAACAATAGGCCTGAACTCTGTCCTCTCCTGTGTCAGCCTCACAATGTCTGACATAGTTGAGCCCATTGCAGCCGTCACCACAAGACATATCTCATTGTGCACGTGATAACCATAAATAAGAACAGATGAAGTTCAATTAATAAAAATAGTAAAAATAACTTTCTTGGTATGCTGAAACAGGAAGATTGGATGTCTTATCGGAATTATACTTGTTTGTTTAAAAATGCCTTTCCAGGACTGAGCCATATGCTGTTCTCTGGGACTGTATGTGCATGACAGTTACATGTTTTCATAATGGCCCTTTTCTGATGGTGTTTCTTGTTTCAAATGCACATTGGTCCATAAGAAAATATCCCTGTGATGAGAGGTTTCTGTGAGCATATGCATATCTTTAAACCCATCTACAGAAGCATATTTGATGTTCATAAAGTGTCCTCTATGTCACCCAAGCAGTCTATCTGCTGACAATGCTCTAACATAAAATAAGATTTGTGATACCATTAGAGATACAAGATGGTGAGTGATGGTGACAGAACACAACATCTTATGATCCTGCAAGTGAATTGGAGAAAATGAAAATCAACTTCCAAGAGATTTATTTGCCAACAAAAGTCTAGAAAAAGCTTGGCAAGATGTATAGAAACAAGTTAAAAAAATTAGTAAAGCTGTATCAAATGGTTTAAGTCTTTTTTTAAACAAAAGTATTCTTGTTGGGTCAAATTCTAATTGCTCACTTGCTTAAATGTTATGTTGTATCTCAGATACTTTTTATGAGGACTTAATTTTCTAACAATCATAATTTTTTTCAAATAAAAATTTAAGAATGAATTTTAAACATTTCCATTCCTACACAGCAGATATATCTCATTCTATGTGGTATGATCAATTTTCTGACATTAAATGTCTTCTCTTACACTATTTACTACAGGAGGCACTAAGGAATCCAAATCTACACAAAAGACACTGGGTCATAATAAATCTGGTGGCTTAGAGATAAGAGGCTGTTCTGCCAACTTAAAAGCACATAGTTCAACTCCACCAGATTCTCTTCAGGAGAAAGATGGGCAATCTTCTCGTGTGTGATTTACTACCCCTGAAAACCCACTGGGTTCAGCCATGAATTAGTGCTGTTACAAGAAGTTCCAATCTACCCAAAATAAAGACATTAGGTTGTCATAAATCTTTTTTATGTCTTCAGCAAAGCCATAGGATTGTATTGGCAAGACCCAGACATTCCTATCATAGAGCCCTGATTTCAGAATGAGGTTATGAGGAATCTGGGGAGGATGAGAATTGTCTGTATAGCACAGTTCTTTGGTCCTATTTGTTGACCTCCCTGCTGATCTCTCCATTATAATGTAGTCACATTGGATTTTTGCATAAGTAGCCTATGTTGTCCATTTTCAGATACATTACATGGAGAAGCATAGCTTCATATGAGCTCTATGTTGTTCTAGATATAATAGAATTTTGAAATGTCTTCTTAGACATATTTATATAGATACTTTATAAATACCTCAGTGTTCAAAATAAGCCATTGAGATATTATGAAAGTGAAGGTATTATGTGATATTAAGTGTTATGAAAGTTGAGTTTCCCTAAGGAACGAATTCCAAATCTCACTGGTATTAGCACAGTAAAAGTTTATCTCTGACCTTCGACATGATCATTCAGAATCTTCGTCTCCTTTCAACCTGTGGTTCTACAATCTCCTGGAACATTGTGGTTCTCTGCCAAACCTCTCTATTCATCCCACAGATGTGAGTGATACTTGGGAGATGTGTGCAAGTTAGATATGAGCATAGTATATATCACTTTTGCCCTCGGTCAGTTGCCAAAACTCAATCTGGCCACACCCAACTGTAAAAAGGTTGAGTTGGTACAGTATAGGTTTGTGCCCTGAAGGAAAGGGAGTTGGCTTGTTGAATAACTAATATGTCTAGCATATTGTTAATATCTCCATCTTACTGACAGGAAATTGAGGTACAAAGAGGTTAAGTAATGTACTGAACTCACAGAATAGGTTATGAGCTTCAAAATGCATTCAAGAACCCTTAATATTTTTAGCTATGGCACAAGGCTACTTACAAGAACATTAATATGTGACACTTCCTGTTACTTAAGACGAGTAAGATAAGTCAGACGAAGATAAAATGTCTCCTGCTAGTCCATAAAATGTAGAAAATACTGGATAATGTTCACTTTCTCCATGGACTTCCAGCCCTAATTACAGTAAATGTTATAACTGATTTTCCTGAGAATCCTGAGCTACTGTAACCATTTCCTCTCACTCTCTCCAGTCAGTGAACATTGTATCCCACCAGAAGAAGTTTTTACTTTCTGGCTCCTCTTGTGAATGGGGGCAATGTTCCTTAGCTTCTCACCTGATTATCTTTACGCTCCTTTTTGTTATACTTATTCACCTTTTTATTTATTTTTTGTGTGTGTGTGGCTGTGCTCACCAGAAGAACTAATAAATTCTAATCAGACTTGTTCTGTCTGGTCCCTCTCCACCTCTTTGATGTCATGTCCTTCCACTCTGTTTCCTGATTAGTCACAACTTTGTTATTAGGTGATGTTTAGTTGACCAAAACCCCTAGCGGCCCTGTGAACAATGAATCTGAAATTTGTCCTGTGGCATTGTAACTGCCATCATTGTCACTCCATCTCATTAAAGGTCTTCCTCTCTCATTGACTCTTCACTTTTCCAAGTATGAAAACTTTTCCCAGGACTCCTAACAACATACCCAAAGTATATCCAGAGAGTCACAGCCTTTGAGTTAGCTGTACAACTCCTTATGGAGTGTGGTCTGAATTCAAGTTACTGGCTCTAGAGAAAGGCTTCCCTCTGTTAGATCTGGGAGAAGGTCCTTGTCCCTTTTAGCTTCTGTTCCATGGTGATCATGACATCTACCTTCTCTCATTTCTCCTTATTTCCTTTTTTAATCTACATATTGTTGTTGCCACTGAGTTGAACATGATTCATAACGATTCTATTAACAAAAGACCTGAAGCCTTGCAATAAATATTGCCGGTTCATAGAGTCTCCAGAGGCATGTTGTTTAGGAAGTGGTTGCCACTCCTATATACATATATATGTAGATTATTTATATACTTACATATTTAGTGAAATATATTGTTTAAAATCCATCCTATACTAAGACTTTCTTATTCACATAGCAGAGAAAAACCCACTGTGAAATGGGAATATAATCACATATATGTTGTTGTTGTTAGGTGCCATTGATTTGAGTATGACTTACAGTAACTATATGAACAACAGATCTGAACTCTGTCCTATCCTGTGCCATCTTCACACTTCCTCACCCACTAGAGCCCATTGTGCAATCAATCACTGTGTCAATCTACCTGGTTGAGGGTCTTCCTTTCCTTTGCCGACACTTCTCCCTTCCCTGTATCATGTCCTTCAAGAAATAGAGCTGCACTCTCTCCAAGACATATTTATTTGTTCTTTTGGCAGTCCGTGGGATGTTCAGTGCTCTTCTCTAACACCACAGCTCAAAGAGAGAACAGAAAAACACTAAAACTTTGAGTCACAATATTGAAAGATGCTATGGGTAGTGTAGTGAATGACTCAGAAAGCATCAACAGAAGATGGAGGGAATACACAGAATCAGTGTACCAAAAAGAGCTAATTGACACTGAAAAATTTCAGGAAGTATCATATCAACAGGAGCTAATGGTAGTTAAGGAGGAAGTGGAAGCTGGATTGAGGGCATTGGTAAAAAATTAGACCCCAGAAATCAATGAAATATCAATTGACTTGTTTCAATTAACAGATTCAACCTTAGATGTGCTCACCAGTCTATGCCAGGAAATTTGGAGAACACCTGTCAGGCCAATGGATTGGAAGAGGTCCATATTTGTTTCCATTCCCAAGAAAGGTGATACAACAGAATGTGGAAACTCTCTAACAATATCATTAATATCACATGCAAGCAAAATACTGCTGAAGATCATTCAAAAATGGCTAGAACAATGCATACTAGGGAATTGCCAGAAGTTCAATCACATGTATAGGTGGCTGTTAGCATTTTCAGGCTGATCAGAACCAACTCAGCTGACACTTGAGTAGGTTTTCAGAGGCTATAAAACACATCTGGGAAGAGATCTTTCTTCCATGGTACAACCAGTGTATTTGAACTGTCTGCCTCTGAGTTAACAGGGTAACACATCTTACCCTTAAGTCACCAGAATGTGTCATGGTTTCAAATACATATTTTCTTGAGCACATAATTCAATCAATATCTTACAAAAATTTAATATAAATTCCAGATCTTAGTCTTTCTCTTTAAGAGAAAGAGGAGGTAGGGTTCCAATTGTGGTGCCCAGTAGTCTGAATGAGAGAACACCTTATAAACCCACTGCTGACTCTGTATGGAATCTGAGAAAATTTTCAGGCCTAGTTTACTAAGCAGGGTTTGAGTTAGCTTTAACATGGGTAAGTTACCAACTCTCAAGAGAGCAATATTCTGACCTATAACCAAAGCACAGAATAGAAGAACAGATTCGCTCACACGTTTTGGTTTGGTTTTTTTTTTTTTTTTTCAGGTGAATGGGGTAGAGCTGACTTAACATGTCTCCACACACTTTTAAATTGACGCATTTGTCGTCATTTGCAGCAATGTGTTAAACTGTCTTCATATGGACTTCTATTATTTGCAGCTGAGTAGCCAGGAACCTAGTTTCCCCATTGTCTATTTCCTCAGGAAGCCTCATCTTGGCTCCCACAGCATTCTTAAGTCTGTACTTCTTCACTCATCACATTACACAGTTTAACCATTTATTTGTCTTCTTTCCCCTCTAACTGGTGAAGTCTTTTAGTACAACACTGTGTCTGGTCCATTATTTATGTATCATTGTGTGGTACACAACACATGCGTGACAAATGCTAGTTGTGTTAGCCTGGCCTGTGTGAGAGTGAAGAAATAAATTATATCTGAGGAACTGCAAGCTGCCTTCAGGAATATTGTTCTGTGAGTTAGGTGAGGATTTTGGCCTTGCTATAAGCAGATGATTTTGTCTGTATGCACTAGAGTCTGGATGTGTTCCAGTTTTAACTAGATGAATATGCCCTTTCAATATCTTGTTCGTATTTGTCTGCCAACCTCTTCCCTGAACTTCTGGTTATTTGTACATTTAATATGCAAATATACATACATCAGAGGCCTGCCTGGCCTCCACGGGCCCATTAGAAGTAGATCTGAGCATTTTGAGTGGAGCAAGTGAGTTCCTTTGAGGCCATTCATCTGAGCTTGCTTCTTTAGAAGCTTGCCTTCTCTCCTTGTTCCTCCCTTGCTTTCTTTGTACCACTTGTGTTTAGGCCACCATTGCTCAGTTCTGTTTATGACCCTTATTTTCCTGAGCATCTGTTTTGCATCCAATCATCAAAGAAAAGCACATCTAAACCTATCAACAACAGCCTCAATGTTCCTACATCCATAGGGAATTCAGACCTATTTATACAGATGCTGAATTTAAAGACACAGAATTGTGTATTGGGCGGCGGGGGTGTTTAAAAAAATAAAGACAGAACTGTATTAGTTTATATATATTCTAAAACCAACTGCTAATGTGTTAGAATCTCTAAACAACTGCTATGATGTTATTAGTTATCAATTCCTTTACTATGGCTAATGAACAAGGGAAATTTAATCGTCTCTTTTACAACACTGATCCTAAGAGTCCTAAAAGTTTTACTCAAAAAGTAAAAGATATGAACATAGGTATATGTATCTCTGTTCCTGTCTGAATTCTAATTTCTTTGACGTATATTCCCAGCAATGTGATAGCTGGACTATATGAGATTTCTATATTCAGTTTAGGGGGTGGATGAGAGGGGTGAAAGACTAGAAAAGATTCAATGGGAACTTGAAAAGACAAGGAAACAATAGGCATATTCAATAGCAATGAATTCTATAAAATACATGTATTATGAAAGATTGTATGAAACACAATATATATGACTGAAACAATGCAATTACTATATGCAAACCAATAAAGTATTTTAAAAAATTGAAAGGAATTTGTTTATATGAAGCTCCTTACACCTGTTACTTCTTGTTTCCTTTCCTTTCAAATGCATTTAGACAATAAATATACATTGAGTGGCCTATGTTGGAGGAATACTCAAAAGTCTCACTTTTGAAGATTGGGCCTATTTCTTAAATATCTAATGGTTGAATATAAAGTCCAACCCAAGCATAATTGTCTAAGCATCTCTGAAAACATTCTGTGCCTTTATTAAACTGCTTTTTGTGCACTATTTCTTTCTTTAAATGAGAAGCCAAAATGATACTATTCCACTTGATAAACACTAGTTGAATTAGTCCTGCCTGCCTTAGTTTCCTTCTCTTAGACACCTTTAGTATTTATTCTAGAACAAGGATATATCCATAGACTTCAAAAGGTTTTAATTTTTAAGACTTTAGAGGTATTTATAGTTTTCCTTTTTTAAAATAAAAATTTAGGAGGTATTGAAGAATACTGTTAAAGTCAGATGTCACATCACCCCTTGTATACAGATATTGGTCTTATTAAAGCACTTAACACTAAGGTGTGAAGGAATCCCTGCATAATGGATTTTCATTGAAAGATGGAGCACATTAATGGAAATAATTTTTTTTTGTTTGTTTGGAAATAATTTTTTAATGAGCCATATTTTATAGAGCCTTGACGTTAGTCAAATACCAGCACACATTTGTTTATCTTCTCTCACTTACAGTCTCTAAGGTAGAGTGAGAATAAATGATTTTTCTGATGGGTATAAGTGACTGGGATTACTCTTCACACTTGTGCTTTCTTACTCAATGTTTGTATTTTACGTTATTATAAAAATACCTTAAGTTTCATGAGGTAGGTGTCCATTTTTGTGTCAATGCCCATGGCTTATATGAAATTACTAAAAATAATTTTTTCTGATGAGAGTATTAAATGCAGAGATATAATTTTTAAAATGGTCTTTTTTTTTAAAAAAAAAAGATGAGTACAAAATCTGGCCTTCAAGTCTTTCTTTGTTGTTTCTTAACCATTATGTTGCTGTTATTGTGTAGTGTAGTTGGAACCAACTTATAGCTGACCCTCCAGCGTGTTTTCAGATGGAGTTAATTGCCCAGGAGGAGATTGCCCTTCCTTCTCCCAGGGAGGAGAGGGGCTGGTGGCCTCGAACTATTTGCCTTTGGGATTGCAGTGCCGCTTCTTGCCACCAGGGCCACCATCAGTGATTTCTTCTACCAAGAAATTGCTAAAAAGAAATTCACTTTTAGCGAGCTTCTCTCCAAGCACTTCACAAATTCATACTAAAAGGTGCATTTTGCTAAGAAACATTTGCAACATGCTTTTTCAGTGCACAATTTTTCCCCCAATAGGCCCTATTCCTTACATATTAAGTAGTAAGGAGTTGCACTGCCATCCCAAAGACAGGCAGTTTGAATCCACCAGCTGCTTCATGGAAAAAAGATAGGCCATTTTGTACCATGTGATTTACTGCTTCTACAAACTGGCTAGAGGATCAGTTATGTGTCAGTTCTGATTTGACAGCAGTTAGCAAAAATATCTTAAGAAGCCCTGGTGGTGCAGTGGTTAAGTACTTGGCTTCTAATTGAAAAGTTGGTGTTTATAACTCACCTTCTACTACTCAGGAGTAGGATGTGAGTCTGCTTTTAGAGAAATTTACAAATAACCTTGGAAAGCATATGGGCACTGGGGCAATTCTCTGACCTGCAGTGTTACTATGAACTGGAAACTGGAAAAATTAATTTGGTTAATATTTTAAAGTGGTCTCAATATAGGTTTGTGATTTAAAATATGGTCTGTATTAAATCTGTATTTCAACATTTCATCCATTCAAAATATATTTGAGAAATACAGAACTTACCAGTGACAGAGAAAAACAAAATAGCAAACAAAACACAAAAACTGCTACCTTTGTGTAGCTTGTACTCTATTAAAGAAACAGACAATAAAGTTAAAAAAAAACCACAAAAAAACAAGACCCACAATCAGTCACATCAACTCCTTGTTCTTACTGCTAAGTACTATCAACCAGACTTTAAATCATAACAACTTTATGTACAATAGCACATATTACTAATTTGTAAAACATGTTAAAAGATGATGACTATTTGTATGTGCTAGAATTCCTAGTAGGCAAGGGTGCATTGTGATGTTAAATATGGTGATCAGGGTAGATTTCATTGGGGGTGATATTTCAGGAATTGCTTAAAGCAGGTGAGGTTAGTTCTGTAGAATCTAGGGGAGCAATGTTTTGGGAAGAGGGAACAAGGGCAAAGGCTTGTAAGCAGGTGTTCGTTTGTATAGTTGAGGACAAAGAAGAGGCTGGAATGGCTAGAACAAGGTAAAAAAGGAAGGGAGAAGCAGGAGATGAGGTCAGAAGGGTTGAGAGAAGGAAGAAGCCCTTAAGATCCTCTGGGTCATTGTAGAGACGTAAGGGCTTTTTTCCTGCGGAAGAACGGGAATCAACAATGAATTCTAAGCATATCCATCTGCTTAGACAATATATTCTGACTTACATATGAAAAGGCTTACTCTAGTTTGTGTGTTTAAAATAGCCGTAATAGTATTAATAAGGGGGAGGTTGGAAGTTGGGTGACACAGAACATTTTTGTAAGAGATGGGCTCAAGCCAAACAGTAACAGTGGAGGTAGTGAAAAATAGTCAGAAACTGAAAAAACCTTCTCAGCAGAACCGATGAGAGCTCCAAATGGATTGGATATGAGAGACAGGGACAAATGTAGAGCATGGATGTCATTACTGACCTGGATTCCCGTGAGGAACTTGCTTGCAGTGTTTTAAATGATGATTCCTTGGTTGCCAGAAAGAAGAAAATGGTTTTTCCATTAACTAATTACTCTGTCAATGCAAAGGTATGTGGTTCAAATCCACCAGCTTCTCTGTGGTAAAAAGATGGGTGATCTTCTCTTGTGTGATTACTGCCTTTGAAAATCGATTGGAGGGTCAGCTATGAGTTGATTATGACTTTTTTGTACACAACAACAACAACAACAACATGATCCACAATTAACATTCATGGAAACAGCAGTCAAGAGTTTAGATATTGTATTTCACTGAGCAGATCTGCTGCCAAGGACCTCCCAGAAATATTAGAGAGCTACGATGCCACTGTAAAGACTAAGATGTGCCTGACTTAAGTCAGACTATTTTCAGTTACTTCCTACATATGTGAAAGTCAGACAATTAATAAGATTGAAGAAGAAATTGTGCTATTGAATTATAGTGCTTGTGAAGCATATTAATGATACTTACACACTATCAAAAGAACAAACACATCTTTTATTTTTGGAAGAAGCTCGTTTGTCTTAGAAGAAGAGCTGGTAGGATATTTCTTTGCTGCAAATATGGTGAAACTTTGCTTCACATACTTTGGGTATGCTACCAAGAGGTACCAATCTCTAGAGAAGGACATCATGTTTGGAAGGATAGTATATCAGTGAAAAGGAAGAACCCTCTAAATGAGATGGGTTGACACAGTGTATGGAACAATGCATCAGATATTGTGAGGATGGTGCAGGACCAGACAGGATTTGTTCTGTTGTTGATAGGCTGTTAAGAATTGAGACCAACTTGATGGCACTCAATAACAATACGGGAAAGACAATAGGTAGAGTTGCTCTGGTAGTGGACAGGTTATCTTCTAATTACTCTTTGAGGTTCACTCTATCATTCTTAATTTGCTCTATGTCCCAGCAGGACCTAGGCTGTGTGCACCATCTGAATTTCTTGCTCTCTCTGGTTTTCCAGATATATTCATACAATGGGGAGAGCTGATAAGAGATTAAGGGAAAGAGGTGCTTTCTGCTAGTTATATCACTCCAGGGAGCGTTAGAGCTCTTGCCAGCTGGCTTTGTCCACACAATTCTCCCTCTCTCTCCTAGCAATTGCTTCCTCCCTATAGTCTTCAGAATAGGAGGGACAAAGTTCCCATTATTAGCAGTGGGCTACTGCCCTATTTTTAATGGTTTCCTTATACACTTTGTAAATAGTCTCTTTATTAAACTGTCCTCAGATTGCCCCCTTTATGTGTTTCTTACTAGACTATGAATGATATGGAAAGATCAAAAATTATGTGTCGGGCATATTAATTTTGAAATATCAAAGGGGAAATGAAAGTTAGATATTTGAGACTGGAGTTCATGAAAAAAGTAAAGGTTAGAGTTAGTAATGTGAAAATCATTAGTTGAATAAAGATATTTAGAACCATGAGATTGAGGGAGTGAGGGAACGGAAAAAGACCTAGGTTGAACCTTGGGACATGCTAAAGTGAAGAGTCTGAAAAGACAAGAAGAAAATAGCAGAAGAATCATCAAAGAGATATAGGAGGAAAACCAAGAGGATGTATCCTGAAGACCAACTGAAGAAATGAAATATAAGAGGGGAGAATGATCCATTGGTTGAAATGCTACCGAAAGGCTGAGCACTAGCAGGACAAAGAAAAAACCCTTTTAATCTAGGGCCATTGCTGACCTTGAAAAGAGCATTTTCAGTGGGAACTAGTGATGAGACCCATTTGAAAGTTGTTGTTGTTTAATGTTACCTGTTGAGTCAGCTCCAATATTGTAGCCCATAGCAACCCTGCCCAGTTCTGGTCCACCCTCATGACTGTTGCCACCTTTAAGTCTATTGTTGAGCTACTTTAACAATCGATCTTATTGAAAGTCTTCTCTCTCTTTGATGGCCGTCTACTTTACTGAGCATGATGTCTTTATATCCAGAAACCAGTCTCTCATAATATGTCCATAGTATGTGAAATAAGTCTCACCAACTTCACCATTAAGGAGTTTCAGCTAGTTGTTGTGATTTTTATTTGTTTGTTTGTTTGAAACAGAGTTGTTTATGCTTCAGAACGTCCAGTCCAATGTTTACTTGAGATTATCTACATTTCCAGTACCATAATTTAAAGAAAATGCACTAACATGAAGAAAGGAAAAGTAAATAAGTTGAGAATTTATCTTATATTTTCTCTGTCAAGTAGAAAGCAAAGTGATCACTTGATTATAAGCATGTGGAGGAAGAAGTAGAATTTTGAGAAGTTGTCAATGGTTAAGTGGAAACCTAAGTGGACTTCTTGTTTTGTACCACTGAGTAAGAACTGACTCATAACTGACCCACAGGCATGCTTTCAGAGGTGGTAAATCACATGGGAGGAGATTGCCTGTCTTTCTCCTACTGAGCTGCTAGTGGATTCGAATTGTATGTGTATCTTTGGGGTGGCAGCACAGGTCCTTATCACTAAGTTACTAGAGCTTCTACATAAGTGAACAAGAAGGATGTCATATGAACACTGAAAGCATCAAAGACTCACTTGAGGTTCACTATTATGAACTTAAAGTGGCATCATATTGAGCTAGAGTACTATGGTTGTGAAATGATCAGAGAGTTGAATTCAAGTAAGATTTGAGACTTTTTGTATAACTTTGGACAAGTTATTTAACTCATCTGAACTTCTGTTGCCTAATTCATAAAGTGAGAATATAATCTTGACATGGAAGGTATGATATTCAAGGAACGGCATTTGCATTTAAATTCTTGCCAGAGCATACACAATAATCTGACACTATGATTTGTATTCAGACGTTAATATTCTACTCAGGTTGTTAATTATGAGCCTTCCTCTGATCCTGATTCCACATTCTTCTTCACAGAGTCCAGCTTCTTGAATGATCTGTTCATAATACAGCTTGAAAAAAATACATAGAAAGGATATAGCCCTGAAATATTTTTTTTTTAAATTTTGAACCATGCAGTGTACTACACTTTTTGGTTTGGATGACATGGGAAAAATGAAAATTCCAGCGTACTTCATTGTGCTCTGCTCTGTTTGAACAGAACAAGGGAATATTTGGTTTCAAATCAGGACAAGTTTTCTTCAGTGTTGTATCCTTTTACTATACTTTTCAGTTTGAGTAAATAATTTGGAAAGCTGGACTATATGAAGGAGACTGTGATGGCATCAGGATTGGAGGAATACCCATGAACAACATGTAATATATGGATGACACAACATTGTTTGCTGAAAGTTAAGATTGCTTGAAGTGTTTACTGATTAAAAAAACACCAAACAAACAAACCAAACACCTTCAAACAAACCTACCGACTTAAGTATGGAACACACTTCCACAAAAAAGAAACAAAAATCATCACAATTACACTAACAAACCACACCATGTAAATGGAAAAAAAGACTGAAACTACCAAGGATTTCATTTTACTTGAATAAACAATAAATTCCCATAGAAGCAGCCATTACAACAATTAAATTACCTAATGCGTTGGGCAAATCTACTGCAAAAGATCTGTTCAAAGCAATAGTGGGCATAGAATAATGGTGATTAATTTTATAAAACCAATGTATGAGAATGATATCACAAAACATAATGTAAAAGAAGGAATATGTGAAGCACAATGTATACAAATTTTGTATGCAAACCAATATAAAATAATTAAAAAAAACACAACAAGAGTGCATGGGGTAGGGGGGTAGGGAGCAAAGATGTCACTTTGAGGACTAAAATGTCCTGACCCTATCCATGTTAACCACCTCATGCGAATGTAGAAGCTAGACAATGAACAAGGAAGACTGAAGAAGAATTGATGTATTTGGTTTGTCTTGCTAGTGAAGAAAATGAAATATCCTATGGACTTCTAAAAGAATGAGAAAAATGCATCTTGGAATACAATCTGAATGCCCCTTAGAAAGGAGAGTGGTAGGACTTTGTATGTTTGACATGCTATTAGCAAGAGATAGTTGACAAAAATGATGCACACATGAAGATATGGAAATTAATATGTTGTTGTGTGCTGTCAAGTCAGAACCAACCTACAGCTGACACTCCAGTGGGTTTTCAGAGTTCGTAAATCTCCTGGGGAGAGTTTCCCCAACCTTCTTCCATGAGGCAGCTGGTAGACTTGAGCCATGTGCCTTTGAGATTGCAGGGCAACTTCTTATCACTTAGCCACCAGAACTCCCTAGATTTATATTGTTGCTGTTGTTATGCACCATCAGCCCATTTGCAACTCATAACAACCCTGTGTACAAGAGTTCTATATCTTGCTCTACCCTGTGCCAATCTTATTGTCTCCAACACACCTCCCCCCAATACCCCAGTCACAGAGACATTTTATTTCAATGTTTCTATTATTTTTTATGTACTAGGGTAGCATAGCCCATAGAAAGTTGAGCTACTAACCAAAAAGCTGAGCCTTTTTGTTGGTTTGAATCCACCAAGCTGCTTCTCATGTGATTTACAGCCTCCAAAAGCCTGCTGCAGAGTCAGCTATAAATCAGTCCCAGCCCTGTGGCAATGAATGAATAAATGAATGATTATTCTTAAAATATTACATATATCTCCAAAATATCATGTCATTTTCTCTTCAAGATATCAACTGAAACTTCAAAATAATCTCATATTAAACATATATATGTGTTACGTAAGAAGCATGAAATGGTTATTAAAAGGGGAGGGGAAATTCCCTGCCTTCTTAATAGTGAAAATTTTTAGCTTGTGGGCACTTTTTCCTCAAGTTAATACTATATACAGTAATAGTGATACGTAATAGTTGGTTAGAATGAAATATAGCCTACTGGTTACTGGTTTAAAAGACAGAGTTTGGAGAATCTTTTATGAATTGCTCATTAATAAATACCCTTTCTAGTATCAGAAAATTGCATTATTGACCTTCTATCTATTAGGTCCTTATCTGAGATTTTCCCCAAGGAATATAGGTGGGTCTACCTATGTTCTCACTTTTTGTTTAACAAATGCCATGTATTTGTAAGGTACTCAATGAGGTATGTCTGTAGAGTAGAACAGGGGAACAGTAACTGACTATGTTAAACCTTACATAATCAAAGACTTAGAAATTTAGTCTCTATTCTGAGTAATATGAAGAAGAATGTGTCATCAGGACTGGAGGAAAACTTATCAACAATTTGCCTTATGCAGCTGACACAACTTAAGTTGCCAAAAGTGAGGAACACTTGAAACACTTGCTGCAGAAGATCAAAGACTACAACTTTCAATACAGATTACATCTCAACATCAAGAAACAAAAATCCTCATCACTGAGACAATAGGCAATATCATGACAGATGGGGAAATGTTTGAAGTTGCAGAGATTTCATTTTGCTTGGATCCACAATAAACACCTATGGTAACAGCTATCATGAATTCAGAGGATGTATTACGCTGGGAAGAATCTCTATAAAGTAGAGAGCAAGTGTGTCAGATTAAGAACTATATTCAGACCATATTGTTATGTGTGACTGAGTCAGAACCAATTCATAACAATAAAGAACAACAAATTTATATATATCTTCGAGCAGGATTTCAGAGGAAACAAATTGAGTGGGAAAAGATTATTCATCTTTCTCCTGACGAGCAACTGATGGATTCAAACCATGTGACTTGAGAGTATAACTAACATCTTACCACTAACCCAGCAGAGCTTCTTAGATTCAAGCCATAGTTTTTAAAAATTATTTACTATATATCTGAAAGTTGGATAATGAATAAAGAGGACAAAAAAGGATTGATGCTTTTGAATTGTAGTGTTGGAGAAGTCCACTGGATTGACAAAAGAACAAATACACCTGTCTTGGAGGAAATGGAACCAGCGTGCTTCTTAGAAGCAAGGATGGTGAAACATCATCTTATGCATTTTGGGCATGCAGTCAGGAAGAGTCAGTCCTTGGAAAAAGACATCATACTGGGAAAGGCAGAGGAGAATCAAGGCAAGAGAGGAAGTCCTGAAAAAAGAAGGGTTGACAAAGTGACTGTAACAATGGGCATATCAGAGCTGGTGAGGTGGAGCTGGATAGGGAGAGATTCAGATCTGTTGTTCACAGAGTAGCTGTGAGTCATAGTGGACTCAACGGCATCTAACAACAACAACAACATTCCAAGGAAATCACTGTGCACAGTACTTATGTGTTTATAATGTTAGTGTTTTCTCTAATTCTTGGATCTGTAGATTTTTATCTTTCTCAAAATTTGTAATATTCCCAATTATTATTTCTTTAAATACTCTCTAAGTGATATTCTCTTTTCTTTTTAATCTGAGAACCAAAAGATAAGAAACAGTTTAAAAGTGATATATGATAGGGTATTATGGTTATCACAAGAGTCCAGAATTAAGGTTGCATAGTGGAGTGTACTCGGGGCAGTGGAGGGGAGTGCAGGGGGTAGGGATTGTATACCAATGGAAGAATTTTTGTTTTACTTTTCAAAAAGAAGAGTGTCCTGGGTTTGGGGGAGGGGTGGGCAGGGAGAAAAGTGCAACAATGAATGAACGGAAATCCAAAATCTCTGTAGTTGTTCATTAAAATTAATAAAATAAAATTAAGGGGGAAAAAAGAACGCCAACCCTTATATGCCACAGTTTCCTTTTGGGTGATCTTTTTTGAAAACTTTTTAAGTGGGGTGAATTCAGTTGTTCTACTGTCAGGTTCATTGTCTCTATCCTTTGTCATCTCTACTCGGTTATGTAGCTTATCAACTGAATGTTTCATCTCTATTATTCTATTTTTTGAGTTTATAATTTCTTTTTGGTTCTTTCTTATGACTGTAATTCTTATTTGTTCAGGAATTTTAATGTTTGTAAGAGGATTATAGGAACATTTTAATGAAAGCTGCTTAAAAAAATCCTTGTAAGACTGAGA
Source organism: Elephantulus edwardii (assembly GCF_000299155.1). Classification (NCBI taxonomy): domain Eukaryota; kingdom Metazoa; phylum Chordata; class Mammalia; order Macroscelidea; family Macroscelididae; genus Elephantulus; species Elephantulus edwardii. The sequence continues at coordinate 162,726 of NW_006399907.1, read as the reverse complement.
AAAACTGGATGAAATATGTTTACGGCATTGAAGTCTATGGGGGAGAGAATGGTCTAAAAGTATTATATTTTAGGGCATTATTTTTATCGTAGGAGTATGCAATGAGGGTTGCAGAGTGGATTGTATTTGGGGGTAGGGGGTGGGGTTTGGGGAGGTGCGGGGGGGGGATTGTGTACCAATGAGGGAGTTTTGCTTTTCAAGGAGAGGAGCAAATGGGGGGGAGGGGGAGGGGTTTGTGCGGGGAGAAGGGTGCAACAATGAATGAATGGAATCCCAAAATCTCTGTGGATGTTCATTGAAATGAAAAATGAACAACCTAAATTTAAAAAAAATTAAAAAAATATTTCCTTGTATTTATCTTGGAATTTGTATCCAATGACTGGCTGTGCTTAGGTTTATTTTCCCTTTATTCAAGTTGGGATATTCTTGGTTGGCATATTCTCTGGAGATTATGCTAGGAGACTGTGGAGTCTATTCAAATTTTTTATGTTCACAGGTAATAACCTGTTTAGGTTTGCACATGGGTCTTGGCCTACTTCTGTGTATGAGGTTTCTAATGACAGTTGGTTTTCAGAGCCTTTGCGGTATTACTTGCTTGTTTTATTAGATACTTATGGGTCTCTCACTGGTCCCTGCTGGTGCTGCCTGAGGAGGCAAAAGGAGTTTACTAACCCCGGCCACTGAATGTCTTGGAACCTGGAAGGATGTGGTAGGAACTCCTATCAGTGCCTCTGGCTGCTTCTGGTGTTTCTGGGCAGAGGAAAGACGCATCTAGGAGGGACAAATTGTCTACCCATATTGGCCTCTTCCTGTAACTGAGTCCCTCTTGCTGGTTTCATTCCCTTACCCTCCGCACAGTTGTGCCTGAGAAGTTATTGTTCTGGTTAAGTGCTGTATGGCCACTGTGACAAATTGTCATCCTATGAACAACACATCTGAAACCTGCCCTGTGCTGTGCCATCCTTTCCATCTCTGACCACTTGAGTCCACTGCTCTAATGTGCAGCCTCTACTGTCAGTACTACATCTAACAGTGCTCTTCCATTATTCATAAGGTTTCCAAAGGCCTGTTATTTCAGAAATGAATGACAATCCTGCTTCCTAGTTCTGTCTTAATCTGGAGACCTTACTTTAGTACAGCACCTGACAAGTGCTGTGCACATAAAAGCAGATGAGAAACCAACAAGCGTGTAAAGCAAAACAATCTTTCGTTTCTACACGATAAAAGGTATAAGTAATGCTAAGACATTTGATGGTATAATTGAGGCTCCTGGGTGGCATGGACCATTCACTCTTGGCATTACCTGGTGTGAGCCTCCCTGGTAGTGCTCTGGAAGCAAGGCCTGACAGTCTGGGGAGCACAATACTACTCTGTAACTCATGAGGTTGCGAGGAGTCTAAATTGACTCAAGGAGAGCGTTTTGGGGCTTGGTGGTACTACTGAGAAAATAAAATATCTGAAGTACTTGATTACTTTTATGTAAAAATTCTCACACACTCAAAATACAAAGAATAACAATGAACTCTCATACAGCCCATCTGGATTAATTTACTTTAGCATTGCCAGATAAAATACAGGATAACTCATTCAATTTGGCTTTCAGATAAATAGCAGATAGTTTTTCAAATACATCAAAGCATGCACATTTGTGACATACTTATATGGAAATATTATTTATTGTCTATCTGGAATTCAGATTCACCTGGGCATCCTGTATTTTATTTGATAAGTGTGACAACTCTGTCCTGCTGTTCACCTCTGGCTTCATGTGTTTCAACCTTCTTTCTATACACACATGCCTCTTTTGTCAAGCAAGTTAGGAAACACAGAAAAGCTCAAATCCCAAGTAAATTTCCTATAGATGAATGAAGAACAGTCACTTAGTATTTTTACTAGGATTTGAAACTACACTTTATATTTTTATGTGTACTTGTTTCATACAAGGGTAGTTCTAAATGCACGTTCATAAGTAACTACAAAAACAAATCAGTAATCTATGAGTAAATGAAAACTCAAAATTTCTGTAAATACTCAGTAAAAGCAAAATTATAAAAAGAGAAAAATCTTTTATGTATATAAAAATTAAATGTGATCACCACTAAAACAATACTCAAATAGCTGCTGAGTATTAGCCTTCCAAAATTGATATGAAAACCATGCGAAGCTAAGCAGCTTCAAATATTTCTATATTAGCTGTTAGTTAAATATACATCTCATGTATTTATTGTATGATGAGCTTATTACATAGTAAAGAAGTGGTTATATGTTTTCATCATAATTTATCAGATTTTCACTGAAATCACCCTCTTTTGGATGGATCTGTTTGTTCTCTTGGCAGTCCATAGTATGTTCAATATTGTTCTACAACACAACTGAAAGGCATTGATATTTCATCTGTCATCCTTATTCATGGTCCAGTTCTGATGCATAACAAATAATTATGAAGACCATGGCCTGATAAGGCACAACTTAGTCTTTAGACTGACATCATTGCTCCTTAGAACTCTGGAGAGGTTCCTGACAGCAGGCTTTCCCAA
>NW_006399907.1:143015-159744 GCF_000299155.1 Elephantulus edwardii | reverse complement strand
TCCTATTCTTCTCAAGGTTAGCTACAAGTTGCTCTGATTCACACAGTAAATGCTTTTGTACAGTTAATTAAACACAGACATTCCTCTGGTACTCTCTGCTTTCTCTGTTCAGATCTATCTGACATTGGCTATAATGACCCTAGTACCACAGCCTCTTCTAAACCCTGCTTGCACATATGACAATTCTTTGTTGATGTGCTGTTCCAATCCTTTTTGGAAAATCGTCAGTTGTATCTTACTTATATGTGATATTAGTGTTATTGTTTGACAATTTCCACATTCTGAAAGATCACTTTCTTTTGGGAGTAGGAATAAATATGGATCAATACTGGAATAGGGTAGGTCCTTATTCAAGATGAGTGGTAGATAAGAGAAATATAAAGTGAAGGTAGATGTGTAAACACAAAGGCAGAAATTAGGTGTCTCTTTAAGAAAAGAAAACACCAAAGTTTATGAACCATTATCAGAAGCCTTGAGGGGTACATGGCAAACCTTATATCTTGGAGCCTTTAAAAAACCTCAACATGACCAAATACCTTATTTCAGATTCTTAGATTCTATAACTATGAGACAATGAATTTTTATAATCCTCCCAATTTGTGATGTTTTGTTATGGTAGCCCTAGTATAAAGTAATACAGTGACATATATGGGAAATAATATTTTAATCATATTTAGATCAATGTGTCCAATTTGGGAAATTAGATTTTTAAGAAAATGTTTAAAAACTAGCATACTGCAGGTGGTAGGGGGAAATAAAAAAATTATGTAAATGCTATATGAAAATTCAAAATAATAACAACAGTTTTAGCTATAAGTAAGTCAAAGATGACATGATTTGTTTTCAAGAATAATAATGACTTTTCTTAAAAATTTCTGTAGTTCTTATGTATATTTCAAGGAAAAACCAAAACCAAATGGATTGCCCTTAATTCTGATTCGTGGGTTTCTGAGGCTGTAAATCTCTACAGGAGAAGTTACTCTATCTTCTTTCCTTAGAGCAGTTGGTGGATTCAAACCACTGACCTTTATGTTAGCTGTACTACATAAACAAAGTGAAAAATTACACTAAACAATATATATTTTGATCTTGTAAATGAAAGAACATCTAGTAAGTTCTAGTGTAGCAAGCAATTGTAAAGACCATGGCCTAGATTAGGCACACCTGAGCCTCTAGCTGACATTGTTGCCTCTCAGGACTCTGGAGAGGCCACTGACAGCAGATTTTCCCAATGCAATTCGTCTTTTGATTTCCTGACTGCTGATGCCAAGAGTGTGATCATGGAGCTGAGCAATCTGTAATTGTTAATAACCTCAATTCAATCTCTCCTCCTTCTATCATAATAATGCTGCCAATTGGTCCAGTGGTGAGAATCTTTGTCCTCTTGGTGTTGCGCTTCAATCCATATTGGAGACTATAGCACTTGACCTGCAGCAAGCACTTCAGTTCCTCCTCACTTTCAGCAAGCAATGTTGTGTCATCTGCATAATGTAGATTGTTAGTGAGTTTCCTCCAATCCTGATGCCACATTCCTCCTCATAAAGCCCAGCCTCCCAAATGATCTGTTCTGTATATAGATTGAGAAGGTATGGAGACAAGAAGCATTCCTGATATACTCCTTTCCTGATTTTGAAACAAGCTGTGTTTCCCTGCTCTTTTCTGAGGACTGCTTCCTGGTCCAAGTACAGGGTTTGCATAAACACAATCAAGTGTTATAAGATTCCCATTTTTTTCCTTAAGTTTAGCCGCAGTTTGTTGTGATCCACACAGTTAAATGTCTTTGCATAATCAGTAAAACATAGAATTTATGCCTTCGACTAGTGGTGCTGGAGAAGAATCTTAAACATACCATGGACCACCAAGAGGAGAGGATGAAACAAAGTTTCTCCTTGGAGGCTAGGATTCTGAAACTCCATCTCATATGCTTTGGACATGTGTCCAGGAGGCACTGGTCCTTGAAAAAGGACATCATGCTTGGAAGAGTGAAGAGACAGTGTAGGAGAGAAAGACCTGGGAAAGATGGATTGATACAGTACCTGGGGCAAGGGAAGTTGGTGTGTTGGAGTAAGACTGGTTCAGGAGAGGGCAGGCTTCAGAGCTGCTGTACGTACGGTTGCTATGGGTTGCAGGCAACTCAATGGCACATAACAACAAAAGTAAGCTCAATGGACTAGATTATTGAGACTAGACTGCTGAGTTACGCTATGGAGTCTGTGTTGGAAAAGGTGTAGCCAGAGTGCTCCTTGGAGGCAAGGATAGTGAAACTTCCTCCGGCATATGTTGAGCATGATGTTAGGAGAAAAGTCCTTGGGAAAGGACATTATGCTTGGGAAAGTGGAAGATCAGCAAAAGAAGGGAAGATCCTCAACGAGATGGATTGACACAGTGACTAACAGTGGGCTTGAGGGTGTCAGAGATGACTAACAGTGGGCTTGAGGGTGTCAGAGATGATGAAGATGGCACAGGATAAGACAAGATTCCTTTCCACCGTGCAATGGGTCACTATGAGTTGTAGTCAACTTGAGGGCACTTAATAACAACAACAAAGTATAAAGCTCTGTGTTTGTCATGGCTCTTTTCAGTCTGGGAATCCACCATGGAGTAAACAGGAAGAATGTTCACAATTCTTTCTACTATGGAAAATAACTAGAAAAAAAGCAAGGGAAAGTATATAAGAATTATATTTCACAGTTAGAGTTTTGTTAGTCAACTATTAAAGAGATGGATCAGCCACAATGCTGAAGTGAGTGCTTCAACACTGGCTGTTACATAGAGCAAAATATGAGATCTGCCAATCGACTTTTAGCAGACAGTTGCAGGTTATCCACACTGACAGGTTGTGCAATACTGATGGGATTGGATTTGCATCCACTATTACTAAAGAAGGCAGTCAGAAATGTCTTCAAACATACATCAGTGTGCATGTCTTGACCTATGATGGAAAGGAAATAGAAAAGGTTGCTATTAAATTAACAATTCTTGGTATTGATGGGGACATTTCCTTCATTAAATTCAGAGTGGATTCATTCTAGGATCAATTTTCATGTAGCAGTTCTCACTTATTATTGATTACTAGCTCTCTGTGCTTTGCTGCCAAAATATTTTGGCTCACTCTCAAGTCTTTGAATGGCATAATTTTTCCTTCCCTTCATGCTCCAGAGCCATCAACAATGTTTCTGGACGTCTTTTCTTCTTTTTTTTATCTACTTCATTTGTTTCAAATCACCTAGGAATTTCTGTAGGCTATTGATTATGGCTAACAATTTTCATTGATTCTCATAGCCTGCTCCAAGTGTGTTTTTATCACTTTCCTTGGTTCATGTTTTGTTAGCCTACCTATAATCTCATATATCTGTTGTTTATGGGTCTATATTGCTCCTGCCACTCTCAGATATACTGGCACACAATGTCCAATTAAGCACACTTTTCAGGCAGAATACATCATGCAAGTGTCTTATCACATCTAATAGGACTGGCTGGATGTATTTAAAAAAATAAAAAGAACAGTAGAAACAAATTAATAAAATAATGTTGGAATTGTCTCTAACTTCTGAGTGGTCTGGAAGTAGAAAGTTCTGCACTAGTAAAGCTGCTTGCTAGTGATCTTGAACATCTGTTAAGTCCCTCTTCCATCATTAATGCATGGCGTGGTGATCGAGGTGGGTTGCCCTAGGGTGATTATTAAATACACACACCAGAAGGCCAGGTAAAAGCAGAAAGTGAAGAAGGACAAACTCATCCTTCTCAAAAAAATAGCTTCCATCAAAACTAGAAAAGTCCTGCATAACATCTTTAATAGTCACTTCCAGAACAAAGGATGTTAGGAGATGTAGTCTTTACTTCAGCTGATAGTGGCCTATCCAAAGTCAGTATTCTGTAACATGTATGCTTGTTAACCAAAAGATTGGCTGTTCAAGTTACCCAGGATGTAGAAAAAAAGGGTTGGTGATCTACTTATGTTTAAAAAATGAGGAGCTCTGGTACCCTACTGGCAAGAAGTTGCACTACAATCCAGAAGGCACACAGTTCGAGTCCATCAGCAGCTCCACAGAAGGATGAGCAATCTTTTTCTGTGGAAATAACTGCCTTTGAAAACCCCATGGAAAGTCAGCTACCAGTTGGTTCTGATTCGATGGTACATAGCAATAACAACAATAACAGCTCTAACACAAAGAATCACTATGAATCAGAATTCACTGAACAGTAACTGCTTAGATTTTATTTTCACGGTAAAGGAAGAATGAATGATGGAGTGTACAAGAAAGCTTCAAAAAAAGAACTTCAACTGAGATGCAGTGATTTAAAATGTTAGTGTAATGTAGACTTTTTTCTTTGGGAATTATTCCCCAAGCATTACTATAAGTGCTTTATCATGAAAACTTCACGATAATCCATGAGCAAGGTATAACTATTATATCTCATATCCAGATAATTGCTAATTATGGGTAAGAAATATGAAGTGCAGTTGTTGTTGGGTGCTACTGAGTATGACCCATAGCAATACTATGAACAACAGATCTGAATCCTATAATATTCTGTGCCATCCTCATCATCTCTTGACACACTTGAGCCGGTTGCTGTAGTCCCTATATCATTCCATGTATTGTCTTCTTCTCTTTTGCCAACCCTCCACATTTCCAAGCACAATAGCCCTCTCCAAGGAATATCCTCTCCTAGCACAAAGTCTGTGTGCGAGATGAAGCTTTTCAACCGTTGCTTTCAAGAAGCGTTCTGGATACACTTTCTCCAAGACATATCTATTTGTTCTTTTGCAGTCCATGCAATATTCAGTACTCTCCAACAACACAGCTTAAAGGCATCAGTTCTTCTTCTGCCATCCTTATTCACTATACAGCTCTCAACTGTATAGCAAAAAAACCTATCATAACCTGCATCAAATGTACCCGAGTCTTCCAATTTATTGTCCCTCAGGAATTGTTAATGCATCTTTCTCTTATCTGACTGCCAAATTCTCGTCAAGGCTTCTTGAATGATGTGTTCGGTGTATAAATTGAATAAGTATGGAGAAAAGATACAACCCTGACTCACACCTTTTCTGTTTACAAACTATGCCGTATTCCCTTGTTCTGTTTGGGCAAAAGCTTCTTGTTCTAGGTATTGGTTTCATATGAGCATAATTAAGTGTTCTGGGATTCCTATTTTTCTCAAGGTTAGTCATAGTTTGTTATGATTTAAAAGTCAAATGCCTTTGCATAATTAAAAAAAACTCCAACAAATAGACATTTTTCTGGTATTCTCTGCTGTCAGCCAGGATCTTTCAGATATTAACAATAATATCCCTGATGCCATGGCCTCTTCAAAACCCAGCTTGAATTTCTGGAAGTTCTCTCTCAATGTATTTATCTAGCCATTTTAAAGATGATTTTTAGTAATATTTGTTTGCATGTGTTATCAATGATTTTGTTTGATAATTTCCACATTCTGCTTGATCACTTTTCTTGGGAATGAGAACAAATATGGGTCTCTCCAGTTGGCCTAGAAGCTGTACCCAAAATTCCCCAGCATAAACTGCTAAACACGTCCAGGGCTGTATATGTTAATTGAAACATGTCAATTGGTTTCCCACTAAATCCTGAGGCCTTATTTTTTTCCCCCAATGCCTTCAATGCAGCTTGAACTTCTTCCTTAATTACCATTGGCACTTGTTCATATAATACTTCCTGAAAAATTTCAGACTCAATTTTTTTAATATAGTGACTCTGTATTCTTTCAATCTTTTTTCCTCTTAAATAAAATTTTTATTAAAAAATGAAGTGCTCCACAAATTTGCATGTCATCCTTGTACAGGGACCATGCTAATCTCTGTATTATTTGAATTTTGTCATATGTGCTGCTGAAATGAGCACTCTGAATCTTCTTTTTATGCTTTCTGGATCATTCAAGATTTTGCCCATACAGTCTCTCAGTATTTCAATTCAAGGTTTGAATTTGTTTTGCAGTTTTTTCAACTTGAGAAATTCCTTGCAAGTTCTTTCCTTCTTATTCTCGAACTCCAGTTCTTTGCACATTCTTTTATAAGACTTTGTCTTCTTAACTGCCCTTTGAAATCTTCTGTTCATCTCTTCTACTTCTGCATTTCTCCTCTTTGCTTTAGCTTCTTGACCCCAGTGCAATTTTCAGAATCTTTTCTGCCATCCAGTTTGGTCTTTCCCCCCCTTCCTCTATCTTTGACTTTTAGGTTAGAAACTGATGTCTTTGGGTATAATTCTCATGTTGTTGTTATGTGCTGTCGAGTCACTTGCGACTCATAGTGGCCCTTTGTACAACAGTCCTAAAACCTGCTCTATCCTGTGCCATCTTTACCGTCTCTGACAAACCTATCCTCATTTCACCAACACTGTATCAATCCATCTTATTGATGGTCGCCTTCTCTTTCTCCATCCCTTCACCCTTCCATGCATGATGTCTCTCTCCAAAGACTGGTCCTTCCTTGCAACATGCCCAAATTATGTCAAACAAAGCCTCAGAATCTTTGCCTCCAAGGATTAGGCTGGTTTCACCCTCTCTAGGATGAACGTGTTTGTTCTCCTGGCAGTCCATAGTATAGTCAACACTCTTATCCAGCATCACAGCTCAAAGGCATCAATTCTCTTTTTTATTATCCCTAGCCATTGTCCAGCTCTCTGATGCATAACAAGCAATTGTGAAGACCATGTCATGGATCAGGTACACCTTAGTCTCCAGACTGATGTCATTGCTCTTTAGTACTCTGGAAAAGTCCCTGACAGCTGACTTTCCCAATGTAATTCATCTCTTAATTTCCTGGCTGCTGGTACCAAGAGTGTTGATTATGGAGTCAAGCAAACTAAACTGTTAACAATCTCAATCTCTTCACCATCCTTCATGATGCTGTCAATTGGCCCAGTGGTGAGAATCTTTGTTTTCTTCGTGTTGAGCTTCAATCCATCTTAAAGGCTGCAGTCTTTGACCTTCTGCAGCAAGTGCTTCATGTGCTTTTCAGTTTCAGCAAGCAGGGTTGTGTCATCTGCATAATGTAGATTGTTAATGAATCTTCCTCCAATCTGGGTACAACAGTCTTCCTCATACAGCCCAGCCTCCTGGGTGATCTGCTATACATATAGATTGAAAAGGTATGGAGCCCGGATGCATCCCTAGCACACCCTTCCTGATTTTGAACCGTGCAGTGTCTCCTTGCTGTGTTCTGATGACTACCTCCTGATCCAATTATAGGTTTCACATAAGCACAATCAAATGTGCTGGGATTCCCATTACATGAAGAAAAAAATATTTACTGATTCATCTGGGTATAACAGACAATTTTTAGGAGCTGCAATGAAGTCATCTTACAACTCATTAATGGTGCTACACTATTTCAACCTCATGTTATAATTGTTAACTTTTCTGATAACAGAAAGCTTGGAAGGATAGAGTTGAAGTTTGTTTTAATTAAGTTCTATTATTATAGTTTCTATATTCTTTAGAAATATTTTATTATTATAACCACTTAAAGACAATTGAGTCACACTTTTAATTAAGATATGGATATTGTTCTCTTGGGGAAACAGCTATGACATTATGAATTATTGTCAGGTTGAGGACACAAGCGATGACAGACTCATCATAGAAAACAAGATTAAGAGGCTCTGAAAGAATAACTTCAGCTCACCTCTTTATCCACTAAGCTACTAGAGCTCTCAGGGATTAATTTCAAAGGAGATAAAGTTTGTCTGTTGCTCAGATTGTGCAGAAACAATTAAAAATTTAGTCATTTTGTGCAGAAACAATTAAAAATTTAGTCATTATTCATTGACAGATATTTAGCATACTTACAATCCTATCGAATGCCAAATTAATAGAGAACTAACCCAAGAGAAAAGAAATTTCAAAATAATATTTTTAAAAATCTGATATTTTTATAACTCAAATATTGTAGTTCTTTCACATGAAATAAGAACCTTCTGTTCATGGGTCTATTATATAGATATTCCATGCCATTTTATGAGACAGACTGTCTTCTTAAATAACTGATAGAAAGAAGACTTAATGTTTACAGAATTCATTATTATTTCCGATTTTATGAAAGAGAATTTTCCTAGTTTTATGTTTCTGTAACTCACATTATACTTTTGTAGGAAATACTAAAAAAATGTTGTTGTATTGTGGCATCTAGTCAGAAGTGACCCATAGCTGGCCCTCCAATAGGTTTTTAGAGGCTATAAATCATGTGGGATAAAATCCTTCCATATTTCTCCCACAGAACAGCTGGTGGGTTAGAAATGTCTATCTTGGGATTGGCAGCACAGCTCCTTACTCATTAAGTCACTGGAATAACAAAATAAAGACTGATTTTAAAAATGTTTGTTGTTGTTGTTTCGTGCCACTGAGTTGCCTGAGACTCACAGTGATCCTATGCACAACAGCCCTAAACCTTGCTCTATCCTGTGCCAATCTTATTGTCTCCAACAAAGCTATCCTCATTACCCCAGTCACTGAGTCAATCCACCTCATTGAAGGTCTTCCTATCCTGTGCTATCCCTCCACCTTTCCAAGCATGACGTCCCTCTCCAAGGACAGATCCTGCCTTGCAACATGTCCAAAGTATTTCAGATGAAGTTTCAGAATCCTTGCCTCCCAGAAGTAGCCTGGCTTCACCCTGTCCATGATGAACTTGTTTGTTCTCTCCTAGCAGTCCACGGTATATTCAATACTCTTTTACAGCACCACACCTCAAAGGCATCAACTCTCCTTTTATCATCCCTAGTCATTGTCCAGCTCTCTGATACATAGCAAGTAATTGCAAAGACCATGGTCTGTATCAGGCACTCCTTAGTCTCCAGACTGACATCATTACTCTTCAGTACTTTGGAGAGGTCTCTGACAGCAAACTTCCCCAGTGCAATTCATCTTTTAATATCCTAGATGTTAGTACCAAGAGTGTTGATTGTGGAGCCAAGCAAACAAAAGCTGTTAACAATCTCAATCTCTTCAGCATTCATCATGATGTTGTCAGTTGGCCCAATGGTGAGAATCTTTGTTTTCTTCATGTTGAGCTTCAATCTATATTGAAGGCTGTAGTCCATGAACTTCTGCAGCTAGCACTTCAGGTCTTCCTCTGTTTCAGCAAGCAGGGTTGTATCATGTGCATATGATACAACCTTGCCTATCAAAAATGAGGACAACTTGAAGCATTTGCTGCATACAGTCAAGGATTACAGTCTTCAACATGGGTTGCAACTCAATATCAAGAAGACAAAGATTCTCACCACCAGACCAGTTGGCAACTTCATGAGATATGGAGGTTGTTAACAATTTCATCTTGCTTGGGTCTATAATCAACACTCTTGGCATCCACAATTAGGAAATCAAAAGACAAGCTGTGTTGGGAAAGTCAGCTGTCAGGGACCTCTCCATGGTGCTAAGTAACAATAATGCCACTCTAGAAACCAAGGTGTACCTGATCCATGCCATAATCTTCTCCATTATTTGCTATGCATCTGAAAGCTGGATAACAACTAAGAGTAACAGAAGAAGAACCAATCTCTTTGAGATGTAGTGCTGGAGAAGAGTATTAAGCATACAATAGACTGCCAAGAAAACAAGTATTTGTCCTGAAGAGGGTGACATCAGGGTGCTCCTTAGAGGTAAGGATTGTGAAGCTCTGTATCACCTATTTTGGTTATGTTGTCAGGAGAGACCAGACCTTGGAGGACATCATGCTTGGAAGGATAGAGGGTCTGTGCAGGACAGGAAGACCTTAGATGAGATGGATTGACCCAGTGACTTTGGTAATGGGAGCATCATTCATAGGGTTGCTATGAGTTGTAGTTGACTTGATAGAACATAACAACAACAATAACAACAATACTATTATGAACTCTCAGATAATCACCACCAAGAGCCAACAGTTTAAAGATATAGCTAAGGTTGTTCAATCTCTACCACTATCCACAGACTTCTTTCCCCTATAAACTGGATAATTTTGACATAAACCACAAACGTCATTAACTTACCAATAAATACTTCACTATGAACTCGTATAATGTAGGAATAATTGGGTTTTGAAAATATAAACATTATTACCACAAAGCCAGAGTAACAGTAAACAGATCATTAACTAATCATGTGCAAGCCCAAATTGAAACTAAAGAAAATAAGTACACAAGAACCAAAATGTGACCTTCACTCTATCACAACTGAATTAAAGAGAAAAACAACAAACATCTCAAGAGTGGATTAGATGCACTGATCCCTATTGGCCTAAGTAACCAAATGACATAAAGAATATTATCCATGAAGAAGGCGAAAGGTCATTAAAAAGACAGGAAATAAAGACAAGACCAAAATAAATGATAGAAGAGACTCTGAAACTTGCACTAGAACATGTTGTTGTTTATACCATTGAGTTGAACTGGCCCATAGCTAACCATCCAGTGAGTTTTCAGAGGCAATTAATCACATAGGAAGTTGTTGTTGTTGTTGTTATGTGCCGTCGAGTCACTTGCGACTCATAGCGACCCTATGTACAACAGCCCTAAACCCTGCTCTATCCTGTGCCAGTCTCACTGCCTCTGACACATCCATCCCGATTACCCCAGTCACTGAATCAATCCACCTCATAGAGGGTCTTCCCCTCCTGCCCTGTCCCTCCACTCTGCCCAGCATGATGTCCCTCTCCAAAGACCTGTCTCTCCTTACATGTCCAAAGTATGTCAGGCAAAGCCCCAGAATCCTTGCCTCCAAGGAGCAGCCTGGTTTAACCCTCTCTAGGATGAATCTATTTGTTTTCTTGGCAGTCCATGGTACATTCAGTACTCTTCTCCAGCACCACAGCTCAAAGGCATCAATTCTCCTTCTATCCTCCCTAGTCATTGTCCAACTCTCTGATGCATAACAAGTGATGGCAAAAGCCATGGCCTGTATCAGAGGCACCTTAGTCTCCAGAGAGACACCGTTGCTCTTGAGTACTTTAGAGAGGTCCCTAACCGCAGACTTTCCGATCGCAATAAGTTTTTTGATTTCCTGGCTACTGGTACCAAGAGTGTTGACCATGGAGCCGAGCAAACTGAAGCTGTGAACAATCTCAATCTCTTCACCATCCATCCTGATGCTACCGATTGGTCCAGTGGTGAGAATTTTTGTCTTCTGGACATTGAGCCTCAGTCCATATTGAAGGCTGCAGTCCTTGACCCTCTGCAGTAAGTGCATGAGGTCCTCCTCAGTTTCAGCGAGCAGGGTTGTGTCATCTGCATAATGCAGATTGTTGATAGATCATCCACCAATCCTAACGCCACACTTCTCCTCATAGAGAGATTGCCTATTTTTCTTCTGCAGAGCAACTGAGTTGAACCACATGCCTTCAGGATTGCAGTGCAGCTTATTGCCACTAGGCCACCAGAGCTATCTGCACTAACACATGTTATGTGCCAACAAGTCACCTGCAACTCATAGTGACCCTATGCACAATAGCTTTAAACCCCATGCACTACACCATTGAGAACCAAAACAAAGGGAAGAAATACTAAAGTAAGATAGATTAACAGAATAAAGGAGACAATGCAAAATATTATAACAAAATGTACAGAGAGCTGGGAAGATTATACTCAGCATTTCTTAAGATGAACAAGCTGAAATACGAATTTAATACTGGGAGACTATATGGGCAAAGTCTGGAATGATGCAGGAAGCACCAAGAGAAAATTGAAGTAAAAACAGTTACTGTACCAACACTAGTGAAGGTAGACGTTCAAATTGCACTAATGACATTGGAGAGAAAAAAAAAATAAGGTCCCGAGAATTGATGGAAGCTAATTGAAGTATTTCAGGAAACAGATACAATCCTGGATGTACTCACTAGCCTATGGCAAGAAAATTTGAAGATAGCTACCTGGCCAAGTGACTGAAAGAGATCCATCTTTGCTCTCATAACAAAAAAGGTGATTCAAAAGAATGCCATAAATAATAAAACAGTATCATTACTATTTCATGCAAATAAAATCTTGCTTAAGAGTACTAAAAAAATGGCTGGAACAATGTACAGGGAACTGTCAAAAATTCAAACTGGATTCAGAAGGGGCTATCATATAAGGGATATCATCCCTGATATCAGATGGATTCTGTTGAAAGCAGAGAAGAATAGAAAGATATTTATTTGTACTGTTTGGACTATGCAAAAGCATTTGACTATGTGGACCTTAATTAATTATGGATAACACTGAGAATAATAACACCAGAACACTTAATTCTGCTCATGAAAAACCTAGACCTAGAGTAACAAGCTGCTGTCCAAATAAAAAAAGGAACACTACATGGTTTAAAATCAGAAAAAGTGTACACATCGTTTTCTTCAGATCCGTTAAATCTGTGTGCTGTGGAAGTCATTTGAAAAACTGGACTACATGAAAAAGAATGTGTCATTTGGTTTGGAGAAATACTTATTAACAAATTTTATTATGAAGAAGACAAAACTTGTCTTATACAAAGCGAAGACGACTTTACTTGCTGCAGAAAATCAAAGACTGCAGGCAAATGGATTATATTTCGATATCAAGAAAACAGAACTCTTTACCAATGAACTAATAGACATTGTCTGGATAGACATAGAAAAGAATGAAGTTGTCAGTGATTTCATTTTGCATGCATCCACGGCCAACACCTATGATAACAGACTTTAAGAGATTAAAAGTTGTTGCATTAGGGATATCTACTGTCAACCTTTCCAAATTGCTGAAGAATAAGGGTATTGATTTTTTTAAACAATTTTTCATTGTGATTTTAATGAAGGTTTACAGAAAACTTGAATTTCCATTCATTCATTGTTGGCACATTTTCCTCCCTTCACCCACCCACCCAGTTTGCTATTCCCTTTAAATATTCATTCATTGTTGCACCAAGGATACAATTTTAAAGGTGAGGTGCACCTGATCCAAGCCATAGTAACTTCAATTATTTCCTAGCACCTGAACGTTGGGAAAGGAATCAAGATAACAGAAGAAGCATCTTATGCCTGTTTGTTATGATATTGGAAAAGAGTCCTGAATGTCTCATGGACTTCCAAAAGAACAAACAAACAAGTCTACCTTGGAGGAAATTTATCAATGGTGCTCTTTAGAGGTAAGGATGGTAAAACTTCACATCACTTATTTTGGGCACATTGTCAAGAGGGGTCAGTCCGAAGGAAAAACACCTCATGCTAGGAAAGGTGGAGGCTAGAAGCAGGAGAGAAAGACTCTATACAAGACAGTGGCAGTAACCATGGGCTTGAGCATACTGGAAATGATAAGGATAGAGAAGGACAGGGAAACACTCAGGTCTGCTGTTCACAGGGTTGCTATGAATCCTAGTTGGCCTAACAACAACAATAACCACAACAGCAACAGTTTGAAATAACTTCTCTGTGATTAAACCACCAAGTAGTAAAACAAGTAGGGTTATTTATCAAATTTTACTTTTTAATTTTGCTGTTGTTAGGTGCGGTTGAGTCAAGTACAGTTCATTGTGATCCTATGAAAAACAAAACTGAACTCTGCCCTCTCTTGTGTCATCCTCATCATCTCTGACATGCTTGAGCTCATTGCTGCAGTCACAGTGTCAACCTATCTTGTTGAGTCTTCCTTATTTTTGCTGAATCTCCACCTTTTTAAGCAAGATGGTTCTTCTGTCCCAAAATAGCCTCTCTGAGCACCATGCTAAAAATGTGAGAGATGAGTTCAAAAAGCACTCTGGCTGCACTTTTTAAAAGATATATCTGTTTGTTCTTTTGACAGTCCATAGGATAATCAGTATTTTTATCCAGCAAGATTGCTCAAAGACATCAATTCTTCACTTGCCATCCTTCTTCATTGTCCAGCTTTCAGAAACATAGCAAGTGAGTCAAAAAGCCATGGCCTGAATCAAGTATACCTTAGTCTTCAAACTGATATCATTGCTCCTCATGTATTTTGGAGAGGCCCCTGACAGCTTAGCTGCCCAGAGTAATATGTTCCCTCATCTACTGACTGTTGATACTAGTGATGTTGATTGTTGAACCAAATAAGGTAAAATCACTGACAATTTCAATTTTTTTCTCCATCTATCATGATGTGTGTTTCCTATTAGCTGTGAGGACCTTGATGTTAAGATGCAATCCATATTGAAGACTGCAGAGCTTGATCTTCTACAACAAGCCTCACTCTCAGCAAGAAGGGCTGTCATCTGTATAATACAGATTGTTAATGAGTCTTCTTCCTATCCTGATGCTACATTCCAGTTCATAGAGCCTAATTTCACAAAATATTTGTTCAGCATATAGACTGACTACAATTGTTGTTGCATTCATAGCTAAAAAGACAATTCCAAGATCTGTCTTAAAGCACAATGTTGTGAGTAATAGGATACTATTCACAAGCATACAAGGACAATCTGTTAATTAAGACTAGTACTCAAATATATGGACCAAAATGAAAGTCAAACAGAAGGAAATTATAAATTTCTTCCAAACTATGCAGTCCAAAATTGACTAAACATGAAATCAAGCTGCATTAACAATTACTGGTGACTGGATTGCAATAACTGGAAACAAAGAGGAAGGAATGGTAATTAGAACCTACAGACTTGGTAACAGAAGTGATGCTGGATGTAGAATGACAATTTTGTATATTCTATGATTTATTCATAGCAAGTACCTTTTTAAAAAAAAACACAAAAGGGGCTTTTATACTTGGTCATCACCTGATGGACTGCACAGGAATCAGATTGACTACATCTATGGAAAGAATCATTAGAAAAGCTCAGTATTAGCAGTCAAAACCAGGCCAGGTGCTGACGTGAGCTAGAACATCAATTATTCATGGGCAAGTTCTAATCTTAGGGATAATTTTTAATAGATTTATATAAAACATTCACACATTTTAAAGGACAAATCTACAAAATTATTTAAAAATAAGAACTGTCATCTGGATTCTTTGATTCTATTCGTTTTCTTACCCGATAATAACTATTGTTAATTGCTTTCAGTTTATACTGGCCTAGTTAAAATTAAGAAATGTGTAATTTTACTGTCAAAGGTTAAAAGTGATTTACTATCACACTGTACACATTGCTTTTCTCATCTAATTTTTTTAAGATCATACCATTCATTGTGTAAATGTTTACATTTACTTAAAATAGTCTATCACAACAGACATTTGGGTCTTCCTGACCTTTTCCTATTATAAAAATATCAACTCCGAATGCATAACCATGAAGTCAACTTCCACTCACATTGAAGTGAGTGGTTAAAGAAGTTGGCTGTTAACCAAATGTTGATAGTTCAACCCCACCAGCTGCTCTGTAGGAGAGAAGGAAAGCAGTCTCCTTCTGTGAAGGTTACAGCCTTGGAAACACTGTGGCCCTTTCTACCGTGCTCTATAGGGTCACTCTAAGAGTCTATTTTTAAAATGTTGTGATAAATAGCTGTATGCATCAAGTATAATTTCTTTGACAATTTTATAGTAATGACATTTGGATTATCTCTAAATTTTTTTAAAATCAAAGTGTGATAGGCCTTTTTATACATGCATTACTAAATAGTTTGTGAGTCCCTGAAAGTAAAGCATTTTAGTTCCTTGTTATTTATGCAACCGAGACACAGGTAACACAGAGTACATCAATGAGAATTCATTTTAGAACCAGTGATTAATTAGTGCATAGTACAAAAGACATCAGGAATATACATTGATCTTTTTTAGAAAATTCATACTCATCAATACATTTTTTATATTCTAGACCAATAAAGGTGTTTTTCTACTATAATGAATTTGTATCTGTATTTGTTTACAGTAGAAGTTCTATCAGAAGAAGAAAGTATTACCAAATAAATTCTGAGCAAAGTTATGGCAATAAATAAAAAACAATATGATTACTGATTGGATAGCTGTCGTACTTTAATTAGTCATGCAGATAAAAAATATGAATTGAAGGCCTACTACATGGCAGACACACACTTAGCTACTCCCACCACATGTGTCAGTTTGTTTTACTGGTGGGGCTTGTGTTTTGCTGTCATGTTAGAAAGAAACTCTACCACGAGGATTTCTAATACAAATAGATCCCATATGATAAATGGGTTTTGGTAGTACTGCCAGACTGAAATAAGCCAGAGAGCCTGGCCTTGTGATCTACATTTAAAACTTAAGCAATGAAAACAGGTCTGTTCTAAAGAGGGTGAAGCCAAGTTTCTCCTTGGAGGCAAAGATTTTGAGGCTCCATCTCACATACTTTGGACATGTTGCCAAAAGGGACCAGATCTTAGAGAAGGACATCATGCTCGGAAGGATGGAGGAACAGTGCAGGAGAGGAAGACCCTGGATGATATGGATTGATACAGTAACTGGGATAATCGGCGAGGTGTGCTGGAGACAATGAGATTGACTCCGGATAGCGGAGAGGTCAGAGCTATTGAGCATAGGGTTTCTATGAGTTGTAGTCAAGTCAGTGGCACATAACAACAAGAACACAGATATATTGTTATAGATACAATCTACACTTCGTTTTCTTCATCAAGAAAACAAACATTTTTAACATTAGGCCAATAGGCAGCATTGTGATATATGGAGGGAATATGTAAAACTGTCAATGATTTACTCTTACCTGGATCCACACTCAAGATTCATGGTCGATTATGTATACTGAATTGAAACAGATGAGGGAGAGAACAGTTTAAAAGTGATATATGATAGTGTATTATGATTATCACAGGAATCCAGAATTAAGGTTGCATAGTGGAGTGCAT